>NC_057808.1:302392908-302469626 GCF_018294505.1 Triticum aestivum | reverse complement strand
GGCGATGGTCGCCGGCGGTGGCGGGGCGTTGGCGGGGCGGTGGCGTGGGGATCGCTGGAGAAAAAGCTAGGCACGGGGGGCCTAGAGGGATGGCCGGGGCGGCGGCGGACCGGCGGTGGGGAGTGTTTTCGGGGCGGGTGGGGCGGCGCACCGCCGGCCACGGGCAGCGGGGGGCTGCTGTTTGGCCGGCGGTGGCTGGCGGCTCAGGGGGGTGGAGGTTGAAGATGAACCGCAGGCCCTTGATTTCGTATCCAACGGCTGCAAAATCGACTGGCCAGAGATGAAAAAGTCAGTCGACCGACGTGTAGCTTCACCTTGCTAGTGCGTTCAGTTTCGACAGCAAAATTTAGTTTCGACAACAAAATTCAGTTTCGACAGTTAAGTTCAGTTTCGACAGTTAAGTTCAGCTTCGACAGTTAAGTTCAATTTCGACAGTTAAGTTCAGAGATGAGCGGCTGATGTATTTTACATCTGGCACTTTGTGGTTATGTATTTTACGTCATGTATTGGAAATGCTATTAGAATTCCACTCAGGTTAACGTTGTTCGTTGTCTCTCTTGTCCTGCTTCTGCCTCGGCATCGTACAACTCACCGGAGCTGCTCCAACGACGAAACCCTCCATCACAGCGGGGCAGTACCTCAGGCTCCATCTCCAGACGCCTAAGATCTTCTTCCCCTACTCCGACAACAAAGTCAGCCGGAGCATCCTCACCGGCCAACCCAATCACGCTGAGATCGACATGGCTTCGCCAAAGAGGTTGTACATTTGTTGCATCTCTTTTTTACTCTACATGTTATATATATTGTCCGCTGAGCACACAGATTTGTTCCTTTAGTGTCTCCTTGAAAGTAAAAACGTAGGAATTTTAATTTTCACTTGTCCTCCTTTTCAAATTCCTATTCATGAAGCACAAGACTAAGAGATAGTAGCATAATAGCATTATAACCGTACATTTTCTTGTGGTTTGACTTAATCTCACCATGCTTCTTTGCATCCTGTGATCTTCCAATTGTTGTGAATCAAACACCCAGATTGTCAGAAATCCTGTGTTTTTAAATTCTCTGTTTTGCACGTGCATTCCTATCCTATTCCCGTCTATTTCCTATCCCTGCATTGTTGGAATCCTCCAATTCAAACGAGCCCTTATAGAATTACTTCTCTTACAGATAGTTGTCAAAGAAAACCTTGCGTGGTTTGTCCCGCTCCTGCTGCGCCGTCGTCCACCCCAGCTCAGCTGCTCCAACGACAGAAGGGTCCAGCACAACAGGGATCCGGCCTCCAGACTGTCTTTCACCGCCTCAGATCTTCTTCCCCGCAGCGGGCAGCCATGAAAACTCCATTACCATCATCAACCGAGCAGATGACCTCGAGGACTACACGATTCCGCAAGAGAGGTTGCACTCTTTCGTGTCGGCTTACGTTATGCATCGCTTAATATTACATGCTACTTTATCGTCCTGTTCACCAATTAGACTCTGAGTCAGCTCCAAACTAATGGTCAAACTTGAGTTTTTAAATGGTTGTGGGGTACATATCGGGGCCGCTATCAATAGTATCTATCTACTATCTGGTTAATCTCCGGTGTCTACTATGAGTTTTATGTTGGGTGGGAAACAAACAAGAAGCCATTATCTGTATTTTTTAACTGAAGCCATTATCTGCCTGCTATTATTGGTTTTGGGTCTATCCACAGGTTGCTACCATCACTCTGGATTTCTGCATGCACTCCTTACATAATCTCACTATGTTTTATTCCTATGCATGACAGTTATTGTAAACAATGGAACTGAACATGTAGAGCAAAAGAGACGAGCCTTGCATGGCAATAAATTTCATGCAGACGTTGCTCCATGGTAGGCGCAAAGGCAGCCCCCCTCCACGCATTTCGGATTGTAATCAAGAGGAAGATATCTGTTCTGAGGGGAATTCAGAAGGAGAAGACAACTCCTATTTACCCCCTGAGGTCTTCGCTCTAACTTGGCATGCTGATGTTGGTTATATCATGCATATGGTGTCTTGCATTGCTTACTTTATACATCAAATATGTCATCTGCTTAGTTTAGACATCCTTTGTGAAATCCAGACATCATTTATGTGAATTATGCAACGCCATCTTGTTTAGCCAGGCATCATATATGTGAATTTTGCAATGCCATCCTGCTTAGCCAGTTAGCTTATATGTAAATTATATCAGGCCATCCTTTTTTTTCGTTACATATTACATTTGTCAACAATGTTAGTACATTCAACTGCTCTCCGTGTGCATTAGCCATTTGACACGGTGATGGCAAATTCTGGAGTGAAAACAAGGTCTTCAGAGCAGACTATGCTATCTGACGAAGCACATATCTCGCTGGTTACGGATAGCTCCTCAGAGGAGGATTCAGAGACAGATGACCAGTCCTATTCCCCCCGAGGTGTATGCTCTAACTTGGCAGGGTTATGTTGCTCATATCGTGCGTATGGTGTCTCGCAGTGCTATGTCATTTGATTAGTTTAGACATGCTTTGTGTGAATGCCACCTGTTCAGTGTCTAATTACCATATATGTGAATTATGCATTGCCATCTTGTTGCAAGACATTATATATGTGAATTATACAATTCTATCTTGTTGCAAAGGCATTATATATGTGAATCATGCAATGCCATGCTGTTTAGCCAATCATCATGTATGTGAATTATATCATGCTATCATTTTTTTGTATTACATGTTCCATTTGTCGACAACGTTTGTATATTCAACTACTCTTCCTGTGCATCAGCCATTTGAAGCGGTGATGGAAGTATCTGGAGTGAAAACAAGGTATTCAGAGCAGACAATGCTACCTGCTGAAGCAGACATCTTGCTGGTTACAGAGAGCTCCTCAGAGGAGGATTCAGAGACTGATGACCAGTCCTATTTCCCCCCTGAGGTCTATGCTCAAACTTGGCAGGGTTATATTACCCATGTCATGCATGTTGTCTTGCATTGCTTAGTTTTTACATCATATATGGACTGTCATCTGCTTACTTGCTTACTATATAAATCATATATTTGAATTATATCATGCCATCATGTTTACATAGTACATACACATCATCTATCTGAATTATGGCATGGCAACCCATTTAATAAAGACATCATATAGTTATATCATCTCATCTTGTTTAGTGTTTACAGTCATCATATTTTGAATTATGGCATTCTATCCGTGATTGTATGTGAATTATGGCATGCCAACCTATTTAATAAACACATTATATAGTTATGTCATGTCATCCTGTTTACATAGTCTCATATTTTGAACTATGCCTTTCCATCTTTTTTAGTTAGCCATCATAATGTGAAATTGTGTCATGCTATCCTGTTTAGTTAGCCATCATATATGTGAAATTGTGTCATGCTATCCTGTTTGGTTAGACAACATAAACATGAATTATTTCATGCCCTCTTTTATTCCCCACTATCCATTGCACCTGTCTATGATACAATGTCTATACTTTCAATTACTTTTCTTGTTTATCGGCCATTTGAATTGGAGAGCGTGATGGCAGTATCTAAGGGAGTAACAACACGGTCTTCAGAAAAGATAGTGCTACCAGTTGATGCAGATAGAACCATGGTTGTACTTACCCAAGGACCAGATCCACCACACATAACCCAGACTCTCGCAGATTGTACCCCTACCCAGTTGGACAGAGAACCAGCTACACCCCTTCTAACCCCAACCCCGGCAGATAGTAACCCAGTTCCAGCTGACACAGCACCGTCTCCACCACAGAGCACCCAAACACGAGCAGTTAGTAAGGGAACTGCAGTGCCCAAAGCACGAGGACCACCACTCCGAATCCCAACTCAATGCTTAAAGGAGAAGAAGATTTGTTCTCAGGTCAGGTTCTGTAGCTATGGTTCATACTCCTTTGCACTTGCATTACTGTATTTACTCATACCAACTATTTTCAAATTTGAAGGATGGAATTGAAACTCCAATGGCGCAACAGGTATGTTTTAAACCTGTTTCTTTAACTGGTTTGCTGTTGTAACCTGCTCTATGTTGATTTCAGTTTCAATTGAATAAACAGTTATGTTCTCATGTCATGCACATTACAAGTGTTGTTATTGCTCTATAGTTACCCACACTTATATTCTGTCTATTCTGCTTTGTCTTGAACAAATATTATTTGAACTGTGTCTCTATCTTGATTTGGCAACAAAAACTAGAATGATATAGACCATAAAGTGACCATGGTACATAGATATATGTTTGTTTCATGCTGTTATCCTGTCCACTTTACTACTGAACTCATTTACCAAAATGAGTTTCATATACAACATGGTAAACATGTGATGTGTCTGCTTGTTTCTCTTTTAGAATACGGACAAAATATTGGAGAACAGTACTGTTGAGGATATAACCATTAGAGTCACCCGCCCAGGAGGGGCCGGGTTACTGATAATGATCATCACGTGAAGCCCAATACCAAGCTTGAGGATGGCGGATCAATAATGGGCTTAAGACCCGGAGGCGGCTTAAGGCCCGTAGTGATAACCCGCCGTTATGGCAAGTCTTGTAATGTAAGGCAAGAGTAGTTAACAGTCCGAGCCGGATACTGTTATAAGCCGGCCGGGACTCTGAGAGCCGCGGGGCGTCAACCTCTCTATATAAAGGGACGACCCGGCGGCGGTTCAGGACGAGAGACAACAGATCGAGAGCCGGGCATAGCGATTAAGCTCCCCGGTCATCGAAACCCCAAGTAATACCACCTCAACTGGACATAGGCTTTTACCTTCACCGTAAGGGGCCGAACCAGTATAACCCTCGTGTTCCTTGTCCCGTTTAACCCCTTTAAGCTTCCTAGCGGCGATGGCTCCACGACTAAGTCCTTGCACGAGGACATCTGCCGTGACAATTCCACGACAGTTGGCGCCCACCATGGGGCCAGCGCACGGTGGATTTGAGTTCTTGAAGGGCAGCTTCGAAGGGCTCAAGGGATACGCTGTGGGCCGGATAACCAAGAGTCGTCGCGGCAAGCTCTACATCGACGACACAAATTGGGGCCCCGACGCCGGCTCAATTGAGTACGGGTACCGGGTCCCCTTCGGCGGAATCATGTCTTTATTGGCAAGATTGGTAAGCCGGGCCCTGAGCCGGACCTCTGCGCCGATCTCATCGAGACGGCTCAACGTGCACGACCCGCCCGGACTTTGCCTGCCTTGAAGCGTGCTTTCATGGGATGCGTCCATGGAGAGCTCTTTGAAGGATCTGGATCTGGTGATGAGACGGCCGCTCGTTCTGACGGCGAGTCATCCACAGAGGAGACCGATTCGTTATACCAACTTCAAGATGGCAGGCTCAGGGGTTGTTCCGAGGGCGACAATATTCCAGACCCCTTTGAGCCGCCGAGCCGGGTTGGAATCTTCATGGCTGGCGCACAACCTGTTCAAATCCCCACCGCCGGGGCAGGAAGCCCTGTGCCCTCGCCGGCTCAGGTGCTGATGGATCTCACAGACAAGATGACGGCCCTGTTAACCGCTACGGTCGTCCCAGCGGATCAAGCTCAACATGACGCGGAGGTGGCACAGTTAAAGCTGGATCTAGCAAAAGCCAAGGAGGATCTGGCGGCGGAAGGGATCAGGATGGCTGCGGAGAGGGCGGCTCTCGACGCCCAGACTCAACTGATTCAGGCACAGTCTTTCCGGCTCACGATGGATCAGAACGCGTCCAATGAGGTCATGAGAAGGAGGCATCAAAAGGCCCAATCTCGACTCCCTCCGGTTTACGATCCTCGAAACCTCTTCAACACGCCTGGAGAAGGGCCCAGTAACCCGCCAGAGGTCACGACGCCTGGGGCTGGGACATCAATTCAGCCCCAAGTGATGGGGCCTCCCCGGGTGAACGCTGCCCTGCCTCAGTATGTGCCAATACCACCGGGTCATTATGCCAACCCATTGGAAAACATGGTCGCCGCGGCAGCGCGACTGGCGGCTCTCCCAATCGATGGTGACTCTCCAACGGCGGTTGAAACCCGCCGGGTCAGAGAACTCCTTCAGACGGCTCTGGCGCAGCAGGAGGCATATTCTTATAGCCGGGACATGATTCATTCAACCCCTCGTCCAGGCCGGAGCCCGAGTTATAGAAGACACATGGTCTCAGCGACCGGCTCAAGCAACGTCCGATGCCATGACTTGCCTCCTGGCCCCGGCCCGGCTCATAACGGAGCCTTTCACGCGGTAGACCAAGACAGAGCACGGCAAGAGGCGGAGCAGGCGCCTCAGTTGACGGCTTACCAGCCACCCTCGGCTTATCCGACGGCTTCTATTGATGCGAGTATACCTACGAGGACTGGAGGTGTCCCTTGTCTGGTACCGGCTCTCCGCAAT
Source organism: Triticum aestivum (assembly GCF_018294505.1). Classification (NCBI taxonomy): domain Eukaryota; kingdom Viridiplantae; phylum Streptophyta; class Magnoliopsida; order Poales; family Poaceae; genus Triticum; species Triticum aestivum. The sequence goes on along the minus strand of NC_057808.1, from coordinate 302,463,263 downwards.
GAAAGTCTGCCCAAGGATTTCAAAGGGCCTAGGAAGGTGCCTAATTACACGGCTGATTTACAACCCGGAGCCTGGATTGAGAGTTACGAGATGGCCATGGAGTTGCTAGAGGTCAGTGAAGCGGCAATGGCCAAGTACTTCACCATGATGTTAGATGGGACTGCCCGCACTTTGTTGAAGGGACTGCCACCAAACTCTATCGGGTCTTGGGCTGAACTAAAAGCCCGGTTCATCCAAAACTTCAAAGATACATGTAGGCAGTCTATGTCAATTGTGGATTTGACTAACTGTAAGCAGCAGGAGGGTGAATCTACAACCCATTGGGTTTGCCGGGTCAAAGAGATAATACATTCATCTGATAAGATGGATGCCGGCTCTGCAGTCTTAATGTTAGAGCAGAATTGTCGCTTTGCGCCCCTGAAGATGAAGCTCGGACGGCTCAAGCGCGACTGCAACAATATGGGTACGCTGATGGCGGCTCTGGTTAAGTACGCCGACTCTGATAGTACCAAGGATCCCGCGTCGGATGATGAAAGGACAGGGAAGGGAAAACGGAATGGCAATGGCAAGGGCCCCCAGCATAACCCGGCGAACCAGGGGGGTAACAAGCGTAAGGCTGATGGCAGTATGGAGTTTGTGGCCAATGCCAGTTCACAGGGTAACAACCACCGGCGCAAGGGGAGACCGCCTCCCCGCGCCGGCGGGTCAGGCCCGACGCTTGAGTAGTTGTTGAATGAGCCTTTACCAAGGCATGGCTCTAGGGAAAAGCCGGCCACTCATTTGTGGAAGGACTGCGCAATCATGAAGGCCTTTAAAAATTCCAATGCTTTTAATGGCAATAATGGCCCGGGCGGCGGCTCAAATTCCAATTCTCAGAATGTTCAAGGGGGCTTTAATCAGCAGTCCGGCCAGGGTCATCAGCAGCAGCAGCAGGGGGGATACCAGACCAATCCAAAGCAGCTCAATGGTGGACAGTATCATGTGTTTACCACCAGTCTGTGCAAGCGAGATCAGAAGCTTCACAAAAGGGTTGTGAATGCTGTTGAGCCGGCGGTTCCACGCTATTTAAGATGGTCTGAGCAGCCTATTGTGTGGAGTAGGGAAGATCACCCTCCCCGGGTTGATAATCCGGGTCACCTGGCTCTGGTGGTGGCTCCTCAGGTGGGGGGATATAAATTCACTAAAGTGCTCATGGACGGAGGCAGCAGCATCAACATCCTCTATTATGGGACCTTCCGTCGTATGGGGTTGATTGATAAGAACCTCAGCCAGTCCAATACTGTTTTCCATGGTGTGGTGTGGTTCAAGCAAAGAAGTATCGGCTAAGAGGAAGAGGGACAAGGACGAAGTCGAACACGTGGACGAGGAGTCCGAGTAAGCTGGCAGTGTCGTTGCTCATGGTAGTTGTAATGTAGTGTCTACTGATACGTCTCCAACGTATCTATAATTTTTGATTGTGCCATGCTGTTATATTATGAATCCTGGATATTTTGTAATCATTTTATAGTCATTTTATATCTTTTTTGGTACTAACCTATTCACATAGTACCAAGTGCCAGTTGCTGTTTTCTGCATCTTTTCTACATCGTAGGAAATCAATATCAGACAGAGTCCAAATGCAACGAAACTCCACAGAGACTTTTTATGGACCAGAAGACATATAATGGGCCCTGACTGCGCCTGGGGGGGTGCTCCGAGGAGAGCACAACCCACCAGGGCGCGCCAGGAGGCCCAGGAGCGCCCTGGTGGGTTGTGCCCACCTCGGGTGCCCCTCGGACCGCCTCTTTGCTCTATAAATACCCCAATATTCCCCAAACACTAGGGGAGTCGATGTAATATTGATCCAGCCGCTGCAGAGTCCAGAACCACCAGATCCAATCTAGACACCATCTCGGATGGGGTTCACCACCTCCATTGGTGCTTGTCCGATGATGCGTGAGTAGTACTTTGTAGACCTTCGGGTCCGTAGTTAGTAGCTAGATGGTTTCCTCTCTCTCGCTGAATTCTCAATACAATGGTCTCTTGGAGATCCATATGATGTAACTCTTTTGAAGTGTGTTTATTGGGATCTGATGAACTTTGAGTTTATGATCAGTTATATCTTTTTATATCCATGAAAGTATTTGAGATTCTTTGATCTCTTTTATGCATGATCTCTTATAGCCTCGTATTTCTTCTCCGATACTTGGGTTTTGTTTGGCCAACTCGATCTATTTATCTTGCAATGGGAAGAGGTGCTTTGTAGTGGGTTCGATCTTACAGTGCTTGATCCCAGTGACAGAAGGGGAACCGACACGTATGTATCGTTGCTACGAAGGATAAAACGATGGGTTCTATCTCTACATACATAGATCTTGTCTACATCATGTCATCGTTCTTATTGCATTACTCCATTTCTCCATGAACTTAATACACTAGATGCATGCTGGATAGCGGTCGATGTGTGGAGTAATAGTAGTAGATGCAGGCAGGAGTCGGTCTACTAATCTTGGACGTGATGCCTATATAATGATCATTGCCTGGATATCATCATGATTATTTGAAGTTCTTTCAATTGCCCAACAGTAATTTGTTCACCCACCATTTGCTATTTTTCGCGAGAGAAGCCACTAGTGAAACCTACGCCCCCGGGGTCTCTTTCTCATATATTTGCGTTTGCGATCTACTTTTCCTTTGCATTTATTTTCAGATCTATTAAACTAAAAATACAAAAATACTTTGCTGCACTTTATTTTATTTGCGATCTATTTATTCAATCTATTACAACTTTCTCCCATCAACGCACCAATTTTTGGCACCGTTACCCGAAAGGGATTGACAACCCCTTTAACACGTTGGGTTGTGAGTGGTTTTTGTTTGTGTGTAGGGGTCGTTTATGTTGTGTTGCTTTTCTCCCACTGGTTCGATAACCTTGGTTTCATATATGAGGGAAATACCTACCGCCATTGTGCTGCATCATCCCTTCCTCTTTGGGGAAATACCGACGTAGCTTCAAGTGACATCAAAAGGAATTTCTGGCGCCGTTGCCGGGGAGGATCTTCAACATATACCAGGTTCCTAATCACAAATCTCATCTCCTCGCAATTTACATTATTTGCCATTTTCCTCTCGTTTTCCTCTCCCCCACTTCACAAAAATTTGCTGTTTTATTCGCCCCTCTTTTCCGTTCGCCGTTCTCTCGCCGGATCTGTTTTTGCGTGCATTCTTGTTTGCGTAGTCATGATGCCTCAAAGAAAATATTATGATGTTCCTTATCCAAATATTTTGCTTGAAATTGATAAAAGTACTAAGGAATATATGACTACACAATTTGAGCATAATAAGTATTTTACTGAAGAACTTAAAGAGCACTCCGTAGTGCTGGATGCTATCACAAAACAACTTGATGATATTGGTAGAAGTTTGTAATCTCTAATCTAAGTATGCTTTTGCTAAAAGTTTGCTAGGAAAAATATCCGATGCACAAGATACCTTAGTAAATCAAATGGCCGCTAAACCAATCTCGCTAGAAGATAAAAATGATGAAAATCTTAAAATGATTGGTGTTTCCTCTATTGATTCCTTGTTTAGTAAAGTTAAGATTGATGAAAAAGGGACTGGAGAAGAGTCAACTTTAGCTAGAAGGCGTCCCGATAGTTGGGAGGGTGAAAATCTTATTGAGAAAATTGATGAAAGTGGGTTTGGAGAGGTCAAAACTTTAGCTAGTGATGCACCCACTCTTTTGGATTACAAAGACTTTAATTATGATAGTTGCTCTTTGATTTATTGTATTTATCTGTTTCAATCCATGATTAATTCACCCCATGCCTATGAACAAAATAAAGCCTTTACTAAACATATTGTTGATGCTATGATGAAAGCTTTTGAAGAAAAATTGGAATTAAAAGTATCAATTCCTAGGAAATTGCATGATGAATGGGAACCTACTATCAAAGTCAAGATTAAAAATTATGAGTGTTTTGCTTTGTGTGACTTGGGTGCTAGTGTTTCTACAATTCCGAAATCTTTATGTGATGTGCTTGGTCTTACCGATCTTGAAGAATGTTCTTTGAATTTGCACTTGGCTGATTCTACTATTAAAAAGCCTATGTGAAGAATTAATGATTTTCTTATTATTGCAAATAGGAATTATTTTCCCATAGATTTTATTGTTCTTGATATTGATTGCAATCCGTCTTGTCCAATTATTCTTGCTAGACCTTTTTACGCACTATCGGTGCCGTGATTGATATGAAAGAAGGCAATATTAAGTTCCAATTTCCTTTGAGGAAGGGTATGGAACACTTTCCTAGAACAAGAATTATGCCACCTTATGAATCAATCATGATGGCATCTTATGGATCTCGAACCAAAGATGACAAGACTTATATCCTTGCTTTATGCTTAGCTAAGGGTGTAAAACTATAGCGCTTGTTGGGAGGCAACCCAATGAATAAAATTTATTTTTGCTTTTTTTCTTTCTGTTCTTGAGTGTTTACACAATTATACTACTGTTATGATTGTGTTTTTTGTATTTTAATTAGTGTTTATGCCAAGTAAAGCCTTTAGGATCTTCTTGGGTGATAGTTGTTTGATCTTGCTGAAAACAGAAACTTTTGCGCTGACGAAAACAATTGTTAAAAATGACCAGAACGTGATAAAATGCCAATTTGTTTGCAGTAGATTAATATACAAATTATCCAGGTCTTCCTGATTTTTCAGAATTTTTGGAGTTCCTGAAGTATCCGAACAAATCAGATTGCTACACACTGTTCTGTTTTGACAGATTCTATTTTCTTTGCGTTGTGTGCTTATTTTGATGGCTCTATGGTTTTCTTTGATGAGTTTTTGCCATAGAAAAGTTGGAATATAGTAGATATAATTAAAAGTAAAATATGAATTGGTTTGATACAGAACTTATAGTAGTGATTTATTTTTCTTACACTAACGGATCTCACGAAGGTTTTGTTGAGTTTTGTGTGATTGAAGTTTTCAAGTTTTGGGTTATCTTATGATGGATGAAGGAATAAGGAGTAGAAGAGCCTAAGCTTGGGGATGCCCCGGCATCCCAATCTATTATCCAAAAATGAGCAAACAACTAAGCTTGGGGATGCCCCCGACTGGCATCCCCTCTTTCTTCTAACGACCATCGGTAATTTACTCGAAGCTATATTTTTGTTCGTCACATATTATGTGTTTTGCTTGGAGCATCTTGTATGATATGAATCTTTGCTTGTTTTATTTTGTGTTTTTAGTCTTGATCCCTTGCTGGACACACCTATTTGAGAGAGCCAAAATTATGTCATGACTTGTTAGAATTGCTCTCTATGCTTCCCTTAAATCTTTTATGAGCTATGGACTTGCTCTAGTGCTTCACTTATATATTTTTGAGCATGGTGCGCTTTAGTATTTTTGAAGAAATGCTCTCTTGCTTCACTTAGATTTATTTGAGAGTTAGTAAAATTTTGAAGAAATTCTCTCTTGCTTCACTTAAATTATTTTGAGAGAAAGAAAAAGAATTATGCTCATGATCTTCACTTATATTTGTTTGAGCTTGTCAAAAGCAACACATGAAAATTAGTCCCAAAGTGATAGATATCCAAGAAGGATATAATAAAAACTTTCATGAAGAACATTGGACAAAATAAACTTGATTCTTAGTAATAGTTTTGAGATATGATGATGTGATATGTGAGTTATGTTGATGAGTAATTATGCTTTAGTAAGAATATTGGTGTTAAGGTTTGTGATTCCCAATGCAAGCATGAAAGTAAATAATCATGCAATGAAATTATATCCTACTTGTGGTGCATTATTCGGTGTTAATTATGCTTAATGCTTGCTTATGAGATTATCCGTTTCTTGGTTGGTCGCTTCTCAATCTTTTGCTGGCCTTCATTTTGCACTAAGTATGATCTCTACTTGTGCATCCAAAAACCTTTAAACCAGTTTTGCCACATGAGTCCACTATATCTACCTATATGCGGTATTCTTTTGCCTTTCTAAGCAAATTTGTATGTGCCATCTCTAATCTTCAAAATAAACTTCTCTTTTGTGTGTTCGTTCCGCTTGCGGAGCGGTGAGGGGTGGCTAATATTTTCCATGCTAGATGTGTTATTCTCACGATGAGTGTTTATTCACTTGTCATTGCACGAGAGTAAGGCAAAGGTTTTAGGGATGCCCAGTCCCGAAATGAAAAAATGAATTTACTTTATGTTGTCAAATAATAAATTCCTTGGAAAGTGTTGGTATGGAGGGCAACCGTGGATACGGCTAGCCATGGAAAGTGAAAGTATGGTGAAAAAGGAATAAACTTTATTTTCTGTTTGGCAACCGCCTATGATATAGCTAGCATGGAAAGTGTTGGGAACTCTAAGTCGTTTTTGTTGGTGGGAAGGATACACCTCCCAAAATGTTTTTATCTCTAAGTTTTTCGCTTTGAGCTCTGGCACCTCTACAAATCCCTACTTCCCTCTACGAAGGGCCTTTCTTTTACTTTATGCAATTTTTATTTTGAATTTGAGTCTCCATCTTCTCTTATAAAAGCACCAACTAAGAGGCAATATGATCATACTTGAGTATTGGGTGTAGCTAATATGCGAGTGTGTCAATGGTTGAGCATGATGGGCTAGGGATAACTTATTTTAGCGTTGATATTTTGAAAGACATGGTTGCTTGTTGATATGCTTGAGTATTTAAATTATCATGTCAAAACTAGACTAGTGCTTTGAATCACATAAAAGTCCAAATGTCCATGCTATAAAGAAAAGATTATGATATGACATGTTAGGCAGCATTCCACATCAACAATTCTGTTTTTATCACATACCTACTCGAGGACGAGTAGGAGTTAAGCTTGGGGATGCTAATACGTCTCCAACGTATCTATAATTTTTGATTGTTCCATGTTGTTATATTATCAATCTTGGATATTTTATAATCATTTTATAGTCATTTTATATCATTTTTTGGTACTAACCTATTGACATAGTGCCAAGTGCTAGTTGCTGTTTTCTGCATGTTTTTTACACCGCAGGAAATCAATATCGGACGGAGTCCAAATGCAACGGAATTCCATGGAGATTTTTATGGACCAGAAGACACATAATGGGCCCTAGCTGCGCCTGGGGGGTGCTCCGAGGAGGGCACAACCCACCAGGGCGCGCCAGGAGGCCCAGGAGCGCCCTGGTGGGCTGTGCCCACCTCGGGTGCCCCCGGACCGCCTCTTCGCTCTATAAATACCCCAATATTCCCAAAACCCTAGGGGAGTTGACGTAATATTGATCCCGCCACCGCAGAGTCTAGAACCACCAGATCCAATCTAGACACCATCTCGGATGGGGTTCACCACCTCCATTGGTGCCTGTCCGATGATGTGTGAGTAGTACTTTGTAGACCTTCGGGTCCGTAGTTAGTAGCTAGATGGCTTCCTCTCTCTCGCTGAATTCTTAGTACAATGGTCTCTTTGAGATCCATATGATGTAACTCTTTTGCGGTGTGTTTGTTGGGATCTGATGAAATTTGAGTTTATGATCAGTTATATCTTTTTATATCCATGAAAGTTATTTGATTTTGTTTGATCTCTTTTATGCATGATCTCTTATAGGCTCGTATTTATTCTCTGATATTTGGGTTTTGTTTGGCCAACTCGATCTATTTATCTTGCAATGGGAAGAGGTGCTTTGTAGTGGGTTCGATCTTACGGTGCTTGATCCCAGTGACAGAAGGGCAACCGACACGTATGTATTGTTGCTACTAATGATAAAACGATGGGGTCTATCTCTACATAGATAGATCTTGTCTACATCATGTCATCGTTCTTATTGCATTACTCCGTTTCTCCATGAACTTAATACACTAGATGCATGCTGGATAGCGGTCGATGTGTGCAGTAATAGTAGTAGATGTAGGCAGGAGTTGGTCTACTAATCTTGGACGTGATGCCTATAAAATGATCATTGCCTGGATGTCATCATGATTATTTGAAGTTCGATGAATTGCCCAACAGTAATTTGTTCACCCACCGTCTACTAATCTCGAGAGAAGCCACTAGTGAAACCTACGGCCCCTGGGTCTCTTTCTCATATATTTGCCTTTGCAATCTACTTTTCCTTTGCATTTATTTTCAGATATATTAAACTAAAAATAAAAAATACCTTGCTGCACTTTATTTTATTTGCGCTCTATTTATTCAATCTATTACAACTTTCTCCCATCCACGCACCAATGTTTGGCGCCTTTACCCGAAAGGGATTGACAACCCCTTTAAACACGTTGGGTTGCGAGTGGTAGTAATTTGTGTGCAGGGGCTGTTTACGTTGTGTTTCTTGGTTCTCCTACTGGTTGGATAACCTTGGTTTCACATCTGAGGGAAATACCTACTGCCGTTGTGCTGCATCATCCCTTCCTCTTTGGGGAAATACTGACGTAGCTTCAAGCGACATCATCTACCAGATTAGTTGCTTACTTTAATTTTAGTGTGCGTAGTTTTATTTAAGGGGTGTGTTGTGTTGAGCCCCCAGCAGAACTATGTTATGTCCCTTATCGTTACTTTAACTATTCAGTACGTACATACTAGTATTTCTTATAGTTCTTCTTGTAGTTGGTAGTATTACCACTTGTTTCTTCACATTATATACGTATAATATATATGGCCAACATCATATAGCCAGCAATTTAGTTGTCAAAGAATTTCAGGGTGCTTAGTTTTATTTGAGGGGTGTGTTGTGCTGGACACCATTATTGTGACTCAAATCTCTTTTGCCATGTTATAATGACATAAATACCTATGGACCAACATGCCAGCTCTCCCTCTATCTCACTACAGTACAATAAAGTGTGGGGCCTACTTGATCCCAACAGCGTTCTTATTTTCCTGTAAAATTATTCGCTTGGTTACTCCTAACAAGCGGGGCCACACTTATCATTGTGAGAATCGGCTTATTTTTGTCATATAACATGGTCGACGGGTTTGACGTGAAAATAACAATGTCTAATGACATTTTTTACCAAACATCTAACGGAATGATGGCATTTTTGAGATATCTAATTGCATTTTTGAGCAAGCATCTCACGGATCGATGGCATTTTTGAGTAGTTGTAACTTCTAATGGCAAAACCGAGTAGTGATACACAACTAGTGGAATAAATAATAAGAACCCAAGAATTAAATAGGTATGCTAATTTCTTTAATATAATTTAGCACCCCGTTTAAGCACGTACTAGCTTCTTTAATAGTACTATATGCATAATTTGGCGACGAGCGCTCTCTATATGTACCACCTTTTTTCTTTAATTTCATCTTGTTATTTTTGCTCCATGGCGCGATCCATCGATACTACTACTATACAAAAGTATACATTTTTTAAAAGGCTAGAGGGTGGGGCAGTCTCGCTTGGTCGGTTTCACGAGAGGTGAGGGCCTTTGTGATTTGACGGCTCATTACTACTGGAAGGCGTGGCCTTGTGATTTGACTGCTCATATAAATGTTGCTGACGACCTGAGTAGGAGCAAAGAACCGTGCGGTATACTCAAGTTTTCCACTGGAGTACTAGTACGACGGAGGAGCACGAAACACGACAGCCCAGTGCCATATGGCGATAGAAAATGATCTAATTTGCTAGTCATCGATCCCACAGTGCCGCTCATCGGTAGCATTGTTCTATTCAGGCCTCGCAGAGAATGTGATACGTGCGGCAAAACACCCGAAGCAAAAGAAGAAACACAGGAGCAAAGGAAGAAGGAAGATTATCACCCCCCAAAAAGAAGGAAGACGCACACACATGTCTGGGGCGGTGCTCTCTACTACATGAAGGGTTGCTGGCCGTGGAGTCGTAACTGCTTCTTCATCGCCACCACGCCCTCCATCTCCTTGCGCATCTCCTCCGCCATCTTCCTCATTCTGTCCATGACGCGAGACTTCTCGACGCGAGCCTTCATCATCTATTCCACGGCCGCATTACGTATCTTGACAGCAGCCGGGTGCTTGATGCGGAGCTTCGCCAAGTCCTCCTTCTGTTCCATGACGAGGGCCTGCAGTTTCTTCATCGAGGAACTACTCTTCCCATGCAGCTTCTTCTAGCCGGCGTTCTCCTCCTTCAGCAGGTCGAGCTCGTGGCAGAGCTTCGCCTTGTCCTCTTGAAGTTCAAGATTTTGCCGGTTGCCTTCTTATCCGAGGCAATGCTTAGCAGCATCACCAAGCTGGCGGTCAACTCCCCCTGCTCATTGAGCTCAGCGGGCATGTCGTCGAGGCTCTCCTTCAGCAGCTCCACCAAGCCGTCGGTGAACTCCTCCTGCTTATTGAGCTGATCGGGCATGTCGTCGAGGGATAACGACTCCAGCGCCGCCAGCTCGGCATGTTCGCCTCCGCGGCTAGGGCGCTCCTGGGAGCCCTCGCCTGCCCGTGAGAGATCTTTCGAGGTCTCTGCGAGGCGGCGAGCCCTCTTTTTTTCCGCGGCCTTGGTTGCCACTCCCTTGTTACGAGTAATTCTCGACTTAGAGCTCTGTGCACCGGCCATGGCAAGGACGGACGAACAAGAAATACTTATGAGGAGGAATAGGTAGAGTGATTTTCGGCTAGCTAGGTACTAATTCCCCTTTTTATAACCTAGTACTAGCACTAGTACTAAAACCTGCATAGTGGGAACACGTTCAGGTTTGATACGTACTAGGTGTGAGCAGGTTTGCACTTAATTATACTATACACTTTGGAATGTGATGGGAACAAGCTAAAGATTAATTCATGGTTTTGGTTTTGAGGCCCGAAATGGCTCCCGATGAGTTTCCTGGAACACAAATTTCAAGTACTACTGCTCAAATACGGTCTCACAAGTCAGTGATGTAACTGGTCGTACATGTCAGACCAAGCCAATGCGTGTCGCGGGTCTGACTGACCGTCTATTGGTGCAACCGACCGTAAGTATTATGCGATGGAGACTTCTGGTTGTGGCTTAGGGTGATTGTCACGACCTAGCATTCAAGAACTAGTGATAACTCAATTACCATGTTCTTTCAAACGACCAAGTATTTTCACAGGAATACAATACATACAGATGGAGTGATTGTCACGGTTGCAAACCGCCATGGTGCCGCAAGTTCACTCCAGCAGCAACCGAGTAGGTCACTGCATCGCCGGCGGGGAAGGAGGGCAGCTCACCTCGCCTACGATGCATGCCTAGCGGCGCCGCCACAGCTGGTCCAGCGATTTGGCTTCTCGTACTGCCCATTTGAACAGTTGCACCGGCTGCTCATGCCATTCTGCAGGCATGCGCGTTCTTTCCTCTGAAGTTGACTCCGTGAATATGATCTCTGCCATTATACCTAGCTCGAAATCAACGCAACGCTGCCAGATGCTGACATCCCTAAGCATCTCTCCCATGAGATCGACTTGCGCCTCCGCCTTGTGCTGCGCCAGGCGCAGCTCCTTCGAATTTCTCTCCAATCGATGCGACGCTTCCTCGATCCGATTTTCCCTTGCTGCCCACCACCTGAACCGCAGCCATGGCATGTCCTCCGGTGCCACCGATCTGTGATTTCAGAGCAATGGATCCCCTCTAAAACACATGCGGGTTTCGCTCTAAGGCGGCAGTGCTACGGGCCGCAGCGAGAGGGTAGCCTGCGGGATCCTGGGATCTAAGGGATTATCCATGGCAGGATCCTCCATGGTGGGTTCCGGTGGGCGAGGCGATCCTAGGTGCTGGGAGAGCCCTACGAGGCTAAGATAAAGATAGTACTACTCCACTCCGTCCATATTTAAATACAAAGGCCACCAACAGTAGCCCTGGCAAAAATTGATCATGTTGCCTGCGTCCTGTTTATTGGCCCCCTTTTTTTGTGCCACTTTTTATGGCATGCATAAATATTATGTTACTTAAAAATATGGTAAAAAATTGGCACAAAATACGAAGGAGGCCAACGGAAGTAGCAACCCATGATTTAACTACTCGCCTGCAAGCAGTGGAGTAGTAATGTATTTCTCAACCACTTCCTCCCTCACGTCCACTCAATTTGCATGCGCTGTATTAATTGACCATCAATGAAGTGAAGGACTTTACACGCGTCAAATTATCACATGGGGTGGATATTCCTACAAAAATGCGTCCCATCGTATACCCGCGTGTGCATGCAAGGGAATGAGTGTGTGCATGCGTGCACATCTTCGCTTCGTGCATGTACTGCCAGTGTGCCTGAGAGAGGATGAGTACATTCTTCTGGAACCAGTAGCACGTCACTGTGATCAATCCACACAAGGAGGTCACGACAACGCCTCCACATGTGCCACGTGGCTTCATGAACTGAAAGAGAGACACTATGTAGCGTGCCATTGGAATTCTAATTTACGTGTTTTGCACATACTGGAAGTACTAGTAAGGTACACGTGCATTGCACGCATCAGATTTGGCAACCAAATTATGAATAAATACCACACTATAGCATGTAAGCTTTGAATCATATATGCATGATGTAGACGTTCGTTTAATTCTTATAGTTCATCTCATTCAAAATCAATTAGTTTTTATAGAAAAGTTAGGGCCTCTTTGATTCGTAGGATTTCCAAAACACGGGAATAGGAAAAACATGGGATTAGAGTGGAATGTCGTCTTGTCCTACAGGATTGTACGAGTGTTTGATTGTGCATAGAAAAAAATGTAGGATTCTTTCAAAGTTTCCTATGAAATCTAGTGCAAATGAATCCTATGGAAAAATTCTTATGGTTTACAATCCTTCGAATCAAACAACCAAGATAGGAAAAATTCCTAAGGATTAGAATCCTCCAAAATTCCTTTGAGAATCCTTTGAATCAAAGAAGCCCTTAATCTATTTTATGGTTGATGGAATTGTGCATTGTAAAGCATAAAGCAAAAACAAATAATGGCAATTCAACTAGAAAAAAAGTTTGGGCAGTTATGATACGGAAGATTCTAGAACAAAGGAGAAGCACTTGTGTTCTGAGGTTTGTGCATTATGCTTAAGTTCAACCATGGAGTCTGCTAGATTGTACATGTGGAAAAATTCAGTGGGGGGCTAGAAGATGGTGCGAGGGGCCAAATGGAGGGAGACTAAGAAGGAGTGCACAAGTGCGAGATCGATATTTAAAGAGAGGGGCGAGAACGTGCGCTGTTGCGCGCAGTGGCAGAGCCATGAAAACTAAATGAGCTAGGGGGCCGAGCATTGCTAATCCTTTATGAGGAGGTCCAATCCATCAACTTAAACCATTTTACCAGCAATTGATCTAATGATCACATTCATATTAGCCTCAGTATATAGTGATCGTAGGGGGGAGCAGGGCCCTTGCTACCCCTATCTTCGCCACTATGCGCGCGTCTGAGAGATGAAGCGGAAGGCATGGATGAAGAGAGGGGGACATTGGATATATAATTAATGTGGGTGTATTAGCTATGTAAACCTATATAGAGAGGTATAGATTGATCGATGTGTACGTGGGAAAGAGGGTGAGACCTCACTAGATATATAGATTGATCGGTTTGTGTGGAAAACTAGGAAAGACCTAGCTATACACACACACACACACATAGAGGAACATCGAGCGTTGCACATGCACGTGAGAGATAAAGAATGCTCGATATGATGAAGAGGGGGAGGTGTGTGTGTGTGTGTGCATGCATGCATGGGAGACCGACTTGAAGAAAAGGATTGCATGTGTGCGATTGATAATGCCGAGTGGTAGTGTGTGTGCATGCATGAAAGAGAGAAAGTTAGTGGTACATTTATAAAAATAAGACGACTGTGTGGGTGTAACAGACTAGGTGAGGTCATAATCAATGTAAAGTTGAATTCAAATATTTGAATAAGAGATCATGATGTTTGAAACCCATGCATGCATGAATATAACTAAGATATGCGCGGTTTGTTTTGGAAACGAGCATGCTATACTGTATACACATTGAACAAGGTCAGACTAATTTGAATTTGAGATACCGATGGCAGACATCGTTTGGCCACATTGCATCCGTGCATGGACACACTATTCTAATTGGAGATGATGGGTGGCTTTCGCATCACATATCTATATCTATACCCCTATATATTATATTTTATATTTTTTATATAATGTGCGAATAACTTTAACTTTGAAAGATGGTCGTTGGATGAAGCCAATCCGACGGTGCAGAGATGGCAAATTCGAGCACTACCGGCCATTGGATATCATCTACATTCCACCAGATTTTGCCACATGTACAATGTAGAAGACTCCATGGTTGAACTTAAGCAGAATGCACAAACCTCAAAACACAAGCACTTCTTCTTTGTTCTAGAATCTTCCGTATCATAATTGCCCAAATGTTTTACTACATGATTTTCCATTATTTCTTTTTACTTTATGCTTTACAACGCACAATTCCATGAATCTTAAAATAGATTAGCTTTCTTATAAAAACTAGATGATTTTGAATGAAATGAACTATAAGAATTAAACGAACATCTACATCATGCATATATGACTCAAAGCTTATATGCTATAATGTGGTATTTATTCATAATTTGGTTCCCAAATCTCATGCGTGAAATGCACGTGTACCTTACTAGTCTAAATCGTGTTTGTGTGTGTTGTGCATGTTAAACACATTGTACGTAGTATCATACATGGTTTAGATTCCGAACATCTAGCTAGAGCATACATGTACTTTGATTTGAATTCAACATAAAATGGATACATATATTTGAATTTGAGATCGTATGTACGTGTAGTTTGTATTTACAAAGGAACTTACTACTCCTATATTCATGTCATGTGTTGTGAAGATAATATTTAGATGGTTGTATAACTAACCCGAGTACAATCCCATTCAAACAGGGAAAATGTAATCAAATTTAGTCCATATGCGAGACAACACGAATTGTCTTTTTCTTGTTGAGGGAAGTGAATATTGATTTGGTTTTGTATACGTTATGTTTGTTGTCCCGATGTTTTTAGTTTCTTTGTTGTTGTATTTGAATGCATTTCTAGTAATATAGTAAAATGGGACATGGCTCTCTCTAGTGATGAGGTGCGAATTGTCTTTTTTTGTACACGTTAAGCTTGTTCTCCCGAAATTTCAAGCCATGCCTTGTTATGCCGAAATTTCAAGCTAGCATCTCTGTCTATCGTGCTGTGAAACTCCCGCCTCTTCATCTCGCGCCTTGTTACCCCGAAATATTTAAGATATATCTTTGTCTCGTTGTGCTTCGGAAACTCCCTCCATCTCAACCCGCGCTTTGCTATCCCAAAATTACAACGCACGCGGAAACTCCCACCTCCTGCGAAATCCTGACACAAGAAATGCCCGTGATCCCCCTGAACCAAAAGAACCGCCTATCTCAAATCGGCGGGGGTACTTTCGTAACTTACACTACATTTTAGAAAAGCGCGTCCCTAAGCCATGGTTCCCCCCCCCATCCCATCAGCCCACCCATTCATACACCGAGGACGCGAAAACCTGCGAAGCCCCACACCCTCCTCCGTCTGCCACCCAGCCGGAGCCTCTTCCCCAACGACGTCGTCCACGGCAACACCTCGACGTCCCTCATCCACCACACCGGATGAGGATCCGTCTTCGATCTCGTCGTCCCCCGGTTCAGCCACCCCCTCCTCCACCTCCAAGGAGCTGCCCCGATGTTCCTCTCGTCTTTCGTGCCACCTCCATTCCCGCACCGCCGTCTTCAGCTGCACCACCGGAAGAGCATCATCATCATCGTTTCCTTGGATGAAGCTGAGGCCTAATCGGCGCCACCAAAGAGGTTCTACTTGATTCGATCTAATAGTGTTGCCGGCGCTCGGTCCCTAGCCGACATGGTGCGGCTCCATCCACGGCGGCGTCACTGGCCACTTCGTCCACGACTTCGCTCCCTCGACAGCAACGTCCACATCAGTAGGACCTACTGCTGCTTTGCCTCTCACTTGTGCTGCTTCTCTGCTCTTGCTCTCGGTCCCCTGCCTCGTCTGCTCTTGCTCTTGCTCACGCAGCTGCTCTCGCTCTTGCTCTTGCTTGCGCTTCTGCTCTCGCTCTTGCTCTTGCTTGCGCTACTACTCCGATTTAGCAACACTTCATTCGACTGAATCGACTTTTGGGTCAGTCAATTTTCAGGGGGTGGGGGGCTCGCCGGAGTTAAGGAAGAACCAGCCGCAGTGGGGAGGGGGCTCGCTGGAGAGGTACCCCACTATCTATCTTAGAGTTCAGGGTGGGGGCGGTGGTCGCCGGTGGTGGTGGGGCAGTGGCGTGGGGATCGCCAGAGAAAAAGCTCGGCACGGGGGGCCTAGAGGGATGGCTAGAGCGGCGGTGGGTAGTGGTTTCGAGGCGGGCAGGGCGGCGAGACAGCGCGGAAGCGCCGCCTGCAGCGGGGGCCGGCGGTTTGGCCGGTGGTGGCTGGCGGCTCAGGGGGGTGGAGGTGGAAGATGAACTGTAGGCCCTTGATTTTGTATCGAACGGCTGGAAAATCGACTGATCAGAGATGAAAAAGTCAGTCGACTGACGTGTAGCCTGACCCCGCCTGCTGCTCTACTCTTTTACGCTCTGCTGCTGCACGAGCAGCAGATACTGCTCTCGCTTGAGCCCCTGCAGCACTCGAGATGCTGCTACACGACCAGCTGCCTTGGTTCTCGCACGCGCTGCTGCTTTGGGCGCTGCTGCTACTGCTTTTCTGCTACTAGTGCGTTCAGTTTTGACAGTAAAATTCAGTTTCGACAGCAAAATTCAGTTTCGACAGTTAAATTCAGTTTCGACAGTTAAATCCAGTTTCAACAGTTAAGTTCGGAGATGAGCGGCTGATGTATTTTATATCTAGCACTTTGTGGTTATGTATTTTACGTCATCTATTGGAGATGCTATTAGAATTCCACTCAGGTTAACGTTGTCTCTCTTGTCCTGCTTCAGCCTCACCGTCGTACAACTCATCGGAGCTGTTCCAACGACGAAACCCTCCATCACAGCGGAGCAGTACCCTGGGCTCCATCTCGAGACGCCTAAGATCTTCTTCCCCTCTTCCGACAGCCAAATCAGCCGGAGCATCCTCACTGACCAACCCAATCACGCTGAGATCGACATGGCTTCGCCAAAGAGGTTGTACACTTGTTGCATCTCTTTTTTACTCTACATGTTATATATATTGTCCACTGAGCACACGTAGTAACGTGAAATACGATTAGTTTCTCCTACTATATGACAAGCAGTGAGGTACCAGGCAACTTAGCTATCCGTGATGGACTCTCTTGAACGCCATCATTATTTATCTCTATGCGTTTGAGCTGTGCATTTGTAGATGGGCCTGGGAGTTGAGCTAGTATGGCAGTGGCCTGGGTGCAAAGTAGTAGAAGTAGCACAAAAACATTTTTTCAGTGTAGGCTTTTCCCTGCTCAAGCCTGCCTAGTAGAATCGCCAGTGCTTCATAGGAAAAGTGAAGGAAAAACATAGGAATTGGAAAGTTTCCTATGGTACTACTATTCGTGCATTTGGTTCAAAGGAATGGAGCAAAGGAAAACTGTAGGATTAGTGTCTCCTTGAAAGAAAAACCGTAGGAATTTTAATATCCATTTGTCATCCTTTTCAAATTCCTATTCATGAAGCACACGACTAAGAGATAGTAGCATAATAGCATTATAACCGTACATTTTCTTGTGGTTTGGCTTAATCTCACCATGCTTCTTTGCATCCTGTGATCTTCCAATTCTTGTGAACCAAACACCCAGAAAGGCAAGAAATCCTGTGTTTCTAAATTCTCTGTTTTGCACGTGCATTCCTATCCTATTCCTGTGTATTTCCTATCCCTGCATTGTTAGAATCCTCAAATTCAAACAAGCCCTTACACAATTACTTCTGTTATAGATATGTGTCAAAGAAAACCTTGTGTGGTCTGTCCCGCTCCTGCTGCGCTGTGTTCCACCCCAGCTCAGCTGCTCCAACGACGGAAGGGATCTGCTCTTCAGACTATCTTTCGCCGCCTCAGATCTTCTTCCCCGCCGCCGGCAGCCACGACAACTGCATTACCATCATCAACTGAGCACATGACCTTGAGGACTACATGGGTCCGCAAGAGAGGTCACACTCTTCCGTGTCTGCTTACGTTATGCATCGCTTAATATGATGACATGCTACTTTATCATCCTGTTCACCTATTAGACTCCGAGTCAGGTCCAAACTAATGCTGAAATTTGAGTTTTTAAATGGTTGTGGGGTACATATTGGGGCAGCAATCAGTACTATCTGTCTACTATCTGGTCAATCTCGGGTGTCTACTATGAGTTTCATGTTGGGTGCAAACAAACATTGAAGGAGCCATTATCTGTATTTTTTAACTAAAGCTATTATCTGCCTGCTATCATTGGTTTTGGGTCTATTCACTATTTGCTACCATCACTCTGGATTTGTGCATGCACTCCTTACATAATCTCACTATGTTTTATTCCTATGCATGTCAGTTATTGTACACAATGGAAATGAACATGTAGAGCAAAAGAGACGAGCCTTGCGTGCCAATAAAATTTCATGCAGACGTCGCTCCATGTTGGGCGCAAAGGCAGCCCCCTCCACCCATTTCAGATTATAATCAAGAGGAAGATAACTGTTCTGAGGGGGATTCAGAAGGAGAAGGCCACTCCTATTTACCCCTGAGGTCTTCGCTCTAACTTGGCATGCTAATGTTGGTAATATCATGCATATGGTGCCTTGCATTGCTTACTTTATACATCAAATATGTCATCTGCTTAGTTTAGACATGCTTTGTGTGAATGCCATCTGTTTATTTCTTTATCGTATATGTGAATCATGCAATGCCATCTTGTTTAGCCAGTCATCATATATGTGAATTTGGCAATGCCACCCTGGTTAGCCAGTCATCTTATATGTGAATTATATCATGCCATCATTTTTTATTACGTATTGGATTTGTCAACAATTTTAGTACATTCAATTACTCTTCCTGTGCATCAGCCATTCAACACGGTCATGGAAAAATCTGGAGTGGAAACAAGGTCTTTAGAGCAGACAATGCTATCTGATGAAGCATGTCTTGCTGGTTACAGATAGCTCCTCAGAGGACGATTCAGAGACAGATGACCAGTCCTATCCCCCCCCCCACCGAGGTGCATTCTCTAACTTGGTGATGTTTCTTGAAGCTGCGTCGGTATTTCCCCAAAGAGGAAGGGATGATGTAGCATAGCGGCGGTAGGTATTTCCGTCAGATATGAAACCAAGGTTATCGAACCAGTAGGAGAACCAACCAACACAACGTAAACAACCCCTGCACACAGATAACAAATCCTGGCTACCCAACGTGTTAAAGGGGTTATCAATCCCTTCCGGGTACGGCGCCTCAAGATAGGCAAACGGACGTGAGATATAATTGTAGTAGATTGATAGATCGAACGCCAAACAAAATAAAAAGAAATAAAATGCAGGAAGGTATTTTTGTATTTTTGGTTTAGTAGATCTAAAAATAAATGCAAAGGAAAAGTAGATCGCAAAGGCAAATATATGAGAAAGAGACCCGGGGGCCATAGGTTTCACTAGTGGCTTCTCTCGAGAAAAATAGCAAACGGTGGGTGAACAAATTACTGTTGGGCAATTGATAGAACTTCAAATAATCATGACGATATCCAGGCAATGATCATTATATAGGCATCACGTCCAAGATTAGTAGACCGACTCCTGCTTGCATCTACTACTATTACTCCACACGTCGACCGCTATCCAGCATGCATCTAGTGTATTAAGTTCATGGAGAAACGAAGTAATGCAATAAGAACGATGCCATGATGTAGACAAGATCTATCTATGTAGAGATAGACCCCATGGTTTTATCCTTAGTAGCAATGATACATACGTGTCGCTTCCCCTTCTGTCACTGGGATCAAGCACCGTAAGATCGAACCCACTACAAAGCACCTCTTCCCATTGCAAGATAAATAGATCAAGTTGGCCAAACAAAACCCAAATATTGGAGAAGAAATATGATGCTATAAGCAATCATGCATATAGGAGATCAAAGAAACTCAAATAACTTTCATGGATATAAAAAGCTAGATCTGATCATAAACTCAAAGTTCATCGATCCCAACAAACACACCGTAAAAGAGTTACATCATATGGATCTCCAAGAGACCATTGTATCGAGAATTCAGCGAGAGAGAGAGGAAGCCATCTAGCTACTAACTACGGACCCGAAGGTCTACAAAGAACTACTCACGCATCATCGGAGAGGCACCAATGGAGGTGGTGAACCCCATCTGAGATGGTGTCTAGATTGGATCTGGTGGTTCTGGACTCTACGGCGGCTGGATCAATATTTCTTCGACTCCCCTAGGGTTTTGGGAATATTAGGGTATTTATCGAGCAAAGAGGCGGTCCAAGGGGCACCCGAGGTGGGCACAACCCACCAGGGCGCGCCAGGGCCTCCTGGCGTGCCCTGGTGGGTTGTGGTCTCCCCGGAGCACCCCCAGGCGCAGCCAGGGCCTATTATGTTCCTTCTAGTCCAAAAAATCTCCGTGATGTTTCGTTGCATTTGGACTCCGTCTGATATTGACATGCAGAAAACAGCAACTGCCACTTGGCACTATGTCAATAGGTTAGTACCAAAAATGATATAAAATGACTAAGAAATGATTACAAAACATCCAAGATTGATAATATAATAGCATGGAACAATCAAAAATTATAGATACATTGGAGACGTATCAGCATCCCCAAGCTTAACTCCTACTCGTCATCGAGTAGGTAAGTGATAAAAATAGATTTTTTTATGTGGAATGCTGCCTAACATGTCATATCCAATTCTTTTCTTTATAGCATGGATATTTGGACTTTTATGTGATTCAAAGCAATAGTCTAGTTTTGACATGATAATTTAAATACTCAAGCATATCAACAAGCAACCATGTTTTTCAAAATATCAACACGCTAAAATAAGTTATCCCTAGCCCATCATGCTCAACCATTAATCCATTCATGAAACACGCTCACATATTAGTTACACCCAATACTTAAGTACGATCATATTGCCTCCTAGTTGGTGCTTTTATAAGAGAAGATGGAGACTCAAATTCAAAATAAAAATTGCATAAAGTAAAAGAAAGGCCCTTCGCAGAGGGAAGTAGGGATTTGTAGATGTGCCAGAGCTCAAAGCGAAAAACTTAGAGATAAAAACATTTTGGGAGGTGTATCCTTCCCACCAACAAAAATGACTTAGAGTTCCCAACACTTTCCACCCTAGATATATCATAGGCAGTTCCCAAACAGAAAATAAAATTTATTCCTTTTTCCACCATACTTTCACTTTCCATGGCTAGCCGTATCCATGGTTGCCCTCCATACCAACACTTTCCAAGGAATTTATTATTTGACAACATAAAGTAAATTCATTTTTCATTTCGGGACTGGGCATCCCTAATATCTTTGTCTTACTCTCGTGCAATGACAAGTGAATAAACACTCATCGTGAGAATAACACATCTAGCATGGAAAATATTAGCCACCCCTCAGCGCTCCACGAGCGAAACGAACACACAAAAAGAGAAGTTTATTTTGAAAATTAGAGATGACACATACAAATTTGCTTAGAACGGCAAAAGAATACCACATATAGGTAGATATAGTGGACTCATGTGGCAAAACTGGTTTAAAGGTTTTTGGATGCACAAGTAGAGATCATACTTAGTGCAAAATAAAGGCTAGCAAAAGATTGAGAAGCGACCAATGAAGAAACGGATAATCTTATAAGCAAGCATTAAGCGTAATTAACACCGAATAATGCACATTAAGTAGGATATAATTTCATTGCATGACTATTGACTTTCGTGCTTGCATAGGGAATCACAAATCTTAACACCAATATTCTTACTAAAGCATAATTTCTCATCATCATATCTCAAAACTATTACTAAGAATCAAGTTTATTTTGTCCAATGATCTTCATGAATGTTTTTATTATATCCTTCTTGGATATCTATCACTTTGGGACTAATTTTCTTGTGTTGCTTTTCAGAAGCTCAAACAAATATAAGTGAAGATCATGAGCATAAATTTTTCTTTCTCTCAAAATAATTTAAGTGAAGCAAGAGAGAATTTCTTGAAAATTTTACTAAATCTCAAATAAATCTAAGTGAATCAAGAGAGCATTTCTTCAAAAATACTAAGCACACCGTGCTAAAAAAGATATAAGTGAAGCACTAGAGCAAGCCCTTAGCTCATAAAAAATGTAAGTGAAGCATAGAGAGCAATTCTAACAAGTCATGACATAATTTTGGCTCTCCCAAATAGTTGTGTCCAGCAAGGGATCAAGACTTAAAACATTAAATAAAACAAGCAAAGAATCATATCATACATGACGCTCTAAGCAAAACACATATCATGTGACAAATAAAAATATAGCTTCGATTAAAATACCGATGGTCGTTAGAAGAAAGAGGGGATGCCACTCGGGGGCATCCCCAAGCTTAGTTGGTTGCTCATTTTTGGATAATAGCTTGGGATGTCGGGGCATCCCCAAGCTTAGGCTCTTCTACTCCTTATTCCTTCATCCATCGGAAGATAACCCAAAACTTGAAAACTTCAATCACACAAAACTCAACAAAACCTTCGTGAGATCCGTTAGTGTGTGAAAAGTAAATCACTACTATAAGTACTTTACCAAACCAATTCATATTTTGTTTTTCATTATATCTACTGTATTCCAAATTTTCTATGGCAAAAACTCATCAAAGAAAACCATAGAGCCATCAAAATAAGCACACAACGCAAAAATACAGAATCTGTCAAAACAGAACAGTCTGTAGCAATATGATTTGTTAGAATACTTCTGGAACTCAAAAAATTCTGAAAAACTAGGACGACCTAGGTAATTTGTATATTAATCTTCTGCAAAACTAATTGGCATTTTATCATGCTCTGGTAAAAATAAGAATTGTTTACGTGAGCGCAAAAGTTTCTGTTTTTTCGGCAAGATCAAACAACTATCACCCAAGAAGAACCTATCGGTTCTACTTGGCACAAACAGTAGCTAAAACACAAAAAACACAATCATAACTGTAGCATAATTGTGCTAACACTCAAGAACAGAAAGCAAAAAGAAAAAATAAATTTTATTCATTGGGTTGCCTCCCAACAAGCGCTATAGTTTTACGCCCTTAGCTAGGCACAAAGCAAGGATCTAAGTTTTGTCATCTTTGTCCAACTCTTTAATCAAAGATTTAGCAAAAAGATCTTCAACAACAATACTCCTAGGAATAAATTCAAAGATTTCATTCTTGCAAAAAGGATCCATTATCACTTCAACAAAATCCAGGTGAATACTAATCATCTTAAGATCTTCTTTATTACTATTACTAGAAGTTGCACCCTTGTTCTTGGTAACTTGAGTAACTTTGCCACTCTTTATGGGAGTTTTTTCGATAGTTTTAGTGGAAGCAAAAGTCGTGCTTATATTACTAAAAATTTCTTCTAGTTTATCAATCCGAGACAGGTTTTCTTCTATTATTTCATGAATTATGGTACCCTTTTCTTTCAACAACTTAAAGATTTCTCCCTCTCTTGACCCAATCTTGGTGGAAAAATTATGCATATTTTTATCTATAATTTACATATGATCTTCGGTGAGCATTTTTGTTTCAATAACATCTAGTCTTTCCATAAATGCTCAAGAGTCAAAGTTGTTTCATTAATCATGGGAGGTGGTGAGCCCACTAAATTTCCCATAGCATTAAAAGCATCAAGAGAAGGACACATCAAGAAATTTCCACTGGTAATCGTATCAAGGACGAATCTATACCAAGTTGTGATGCCAACATAAAGACAACGAAGAAGAACAACGATAGATTGCTTACGGATAGATCTATTATGAGCATTGCAAATCCTATACCAAGCATCTTTTAAATTTTCTCCTCCCCTTTGTTTAAAGCTGAGAACCTCATTCTCGGGAGTGCAAGCAATAGAGGAAGAACTATCCATAATGATAATAACGGCAAACGAGATTGCACAAAAAACAGATCCGACAAGAAAACGACGAACGGAAAAGAGAGGCGAATAAAACGGCAAATTTTGTGAAGTGGGGGAGAGGAAAACGAGAGGCAAATGGCAAATAATGTAAATTGCGAGGAGATGAGATTTGTGATTAGGAACCTAGTATATGTTGAAGACCTCCCCAACAATGGCGCCAGAAATTCTTTTTGATGTCGCTTGAATCTACGTCGGTATTTCCCCAAAGAGGAAGGGATGATGCAGCACAACAGCGGTAGGTATTTCCCACAGATATGAAACCAAGGTTATCGAACCAGTAGGAGAACCAAGCAACACAACATAAACAGCCCCTGCACACAGATAACAAATCCTCGCAGCCCGACGTGTTAAAGGGGTTGTCAATCCCTTCCGGGTACGGTGCCTCCAGATAAGCAAACGAACGTGAGATAAAATTGTAGTAGATTGATAGATCGAACGCCAAACAAAATAAATAGAAATAAAACACAGCAAGGTATTTTTGTATTTTTGGTTTAATAGATCTGAAAATAAATGCAAATGAAAAGTAGATCGCAAAGGCAAATATATGAGAAAGGAGACCCGGGGGCTGTAGGTTTCACTAGTGGCTTCTCTCGAGAAAAATAGCAAACGGTGGGTGAAAAAATTACTGTTAGGCAATTGATAGAACTTCAAATAATCATGATGATATCCAGGCAATGATCATTATATAGGCATCACGTCCAAGATTAGTAGACCGACTCCTGCCTGCATCTACTACTATTACTCCACACATCGACCGCAATCCAGCATGGATCTAGTGTATTAAGTTCATGGAGAAATGGAGTAATGCAATAAGAACGATGGCATGATGTAGACAAGATATATCTATGTAGAGATAGACCCCATGGTTTTATCCTTAGTAGGAACGATACATACGTGTCGGTTCCCCTTCTGTCACTAGGATCAAGCACCGTAAGATCGAACCCACTACAAAGCACCTCTTCCCATTGCAAGATAAATAGATCAAGTTGGCCAAACAAAACCCAAATATCGGAGAAGAAATACGAGTTATTAGCAATCATGCATATAAGAGATCAAAGAAACTCAAATAACTTTCATGGATATAAAAAGATATAACTGATCATAACCTCAAAGTTCATCAGATCCCAACAAACACATCGCAAAAGAGTTACATTATATGGATCTCCAAGAGACCATTGTATTGAGAATTCAGCGAGAGAGAGGAAGCCATCTAGCTACTAACTACGGACCCAAAGGTCTACAAAGAACTACTCACGCATCATCGGAGAGGCACCAATGGAGGTGGTGAACTCCATCCGAGATGGTGTCTAGATTGGACCTGG
The DNA here is from genome assembly GCF_018294505.1 of Triticum aestivum. Lineage (NCBI taxonomy): Eukaryota > Viridiplantae > Streptophyta > Magnoliopsida > Poales > Poaceae > Triticum > Triticum aestivum. Next base: position 302,437,981 of record NC_057808.1, on the reverse strand, counting down.
TGGTTTTGGACTCTACGGCGGATGGATGAATATTTGTCGACTCCCCTAGGGTTTTGGAAATATTGGGGTATTTATAGAGAAAAGAGGCGGTCCGGGGGGCACCCGAGGTGGGCACAACCCACCAGGGCGTGCTTGGGCCTCCTGGAGCGCCCTGCTGGGTTGTGCCCCCCTCGGGGCACCCCCCAGGCGCAGCCAGGGCCCATTACGTTCCTTCTGGTCCATAAAAAATCTCCGTGAAGTTTCTTTGCATTTGGACTCCGTCTGATATTGATTTCCTGTGATGTAAAAAACATGCAGAAAACAGCAACGGACACTTGGCACTATGTCAATAGGTTAGTACCAAATAATGATATAAAATGATTATAAAACATCCAAGATTGATAATATAACATCATGGAACAATAAAAAATTATAGATACGTTGGAGACGTATCACTTGGCAGGGTTATGTTGCTCATATCGTGCGTATGGTTTCTTGCATTGCTATGTCATTTTCTTAGTTTAGACATGCTTTGTGTGAATGCCACCTGTTTAGTGTCTAATTACCATATATGTGAATTATGCAATGCCATGTTGTTGCAAGACATTATATATGTGAATTATGTTGCTATCTTGTTGCAAGGCATTATATATGTGGATTATGCGATGCCATGCTGTTTAGCCAAGCGTCATATATGTGAATTATATCATGCCATCCTTTTTTGTATTTATCATTGCATTTGTCGACAATGCTTGTATATTCAACTGCTCTTCCTATGCATCAGCCATTTGAATTGGTGATGGAGAAATCTGGAGTGAAAACAAGGTCATCAGAGCAGACAATGCTACCTGCTGAAGCAAATATCTTGCTGGTTACAGATAGCTCCTAAGAGGAGGATTCAAAGGCAGATGACCAGTCCTATTATCCCCCTGAGGTGTATGCTCAAACTTGGCAGGGTTATATTACTCATATCATGCATATGTTGTATTGCAATGATTAGTTTTTACATCATATACACATATTGAATGCCATCTCCTTAGTTGACACATCATATATGTGATTGCCCTCTGCTCACTTGCTTAGTATATAAATCATATATTTGAATTATATCATGCCATGATGTTTACATAGATAGCATGTATGTGAATTATGGCATGCCAACCCATTTTCTAAAGACATGATATAGTTATATCATCTCATCCTGTTTACATAGTCATCATCTTTTTAATTATGTCATTCTATTCGTGAATTATATCATGCCATCATGTTTCCGTCGATGGCATGTTTGTGAATTATGGCATGCCAACCACTTTAATAGACACATCGTATTGTTATATAATGTCATCCTGTTTACATAGTTATCATATTTTGAAGTATGTCATTCTATCCTGTTTAGTTAGCCATCATACATGTGAAATTGTGTCATGCTATCCTGCTTAATTAGCCATCCTATATGTGAAATTATGTCATGCTATTCTGTTTGGTTAGACAACATAAATGTGAATTATTTAATGCCCTGTTTTCTTCCCTACTATCCATTGCACCTGTCTATCTTACAATGTCTGTACATTCAATTACTTTTCTTGTTTATCAGCCATTTGAGTTGGAGGGGGTGATGGCAGTATCTGTGGGAGTACAAACACGGTCTTCAGAAAAGATCGTGCTACCTGTCGATGCAGATAGAACCACGGTTGTACTTTCCCAAGAACCAGGCCCACCACACATAACCCAGACTCACGCAGATTGTACCCCTACCCAGTTGGACAGAGAACTAGCTACACCCCTTCTAACCCCAACCCCAGCAGATAGTAACCCAGTTCCAGTTGACACAACACCATCTCCACCATAGAGCACCCAAACATGAGCAGTTAGTAAGGCAACTGCAGTGCCCAAAGCACGAGGACCACCACTCCGAACTCCAAGTCAACGCTTAAAGCAGAAGAAGAATTATTCTCAGGTCAGGTTCCGTAGCTATGGTTCATACTCGTTTGCTCTTGCATCACTGTATTTACTCATACCAACTAGTTTCAAATTTGAAGGATGCAATTGAAACTCCAATGGCGCAACAGGTATGTTTTGAACCTGTTTCTTTAACGTGTTTTTTGTTGTAACTTGCTCTATGTTGATTTCAGTTTTAATTGAATAAACAGTTATGTTCTCATGCCATGCACATTACAAGTGTTGTTATTGTTGTGTAGTTTCCCACACTTATATTCAGTCTATGCTGCTTTGTCTTAAATAGATATGATTTGTACTGTCTCTATCTTGATTTGTCAACATAAACTAGAATGATATAGACCATACACTGACCATACTACATAGATATATGTTTGTTTCATGCTGTTATCCTGTCCACCTTACTACTGAACTGGTTTACCAAAATGAGTTTCATATACAACATGGTAAACCTGTTATGTGTCTGTTTTTTTCTCTTTTAGAATGCGGATAAAATATTCGAGAAGAGTACCCCCATTATGCAATGGTAAAGGAAGTAATGTAGATAAGGTTCAAGATAGTGAGACATCCTTGTTGGTCTCCAAGAAAGTTGATAAAAACTATATTGAAGACACTGAGACAACCCAAAAGTCCTGTCTTGATGTAGTGTTTGAGTTACTGGCTACTACTACTGGCACCAGCTCTTCGAACTCGCTGCCTGAATAAGTTCGGCATCTTGAGTCTCAACTTCAAGTTGAAAGACATCCATCAGATGTTCTGTGACAGGAAGCCAAAGGACCGAGGAAGTCCCTGCAGAGTTCAGATGCATACCTTCTGGTGCAACAACAAGCGTTGGAGGATTTAAGCGCCAAACAAAGAGAGTTAATAAGCTTGCTAAGAATCTTGCCAGCATTATGGTACCCAGGATATTGTTTCTTGAGCTCTTCTGAAGTGGTTTCAGTTCTGGACTTGCTTTGCTGCGGCATTTATTTGCACTGGTCGCCAACTTTGACAACCAGTGTATGTGATATGCTGCTTTGTTCCCTATATTTGCACTGGTGGCGAACTTTGATGCCCAGTGGATGTAATATGTGTAATAGGCGTGATAGCCTAGCGTAAGTTGCTTGCTTATTTATATCCTTGTTGTCTTGTTTATTTGTTTGCTTGTAGTCAGTGCAGTTCTTTTTCCGCGGTTTGCTAGTGGCCGCAATAACCTATTTTTTAAAACTAGGCCACAATAACCATGGGCTACATATTTACTGTAGTGACCCTGGGCCTCCTACGGGCCGTAGAAACAATGGGCCTTAACAATGGGCCTTCTACGGGCCGTAGAAACAATGGGCCTTCTACGGGCCGTATGATCGATTGGCCAAACATGGGACAATAACAGACCGCATTATGGGCTGTAAACGGGCTAGAGTTGGAATCGTCCGTTCATGGGCCGACCATAACAGGTCGTTGTTAATCGGCCGTATTTGATGACGCTATGAAAATGGCCCAACGGATTAACGGGCCACAAACGGGCCGACTGTACCCATGGGCTGAATTTGGCTCACAAGCAGAAAAGGATAGTAACGGGCCATAAGTAACCGAATGCTGGAAATGAGCCCAAGAATAAATGGGCCCTGAGAAGGCCGAAAGATAACATGGGCTGGAAATGGCCCAATGGAATAATGGGCCGTTAATGGGTATAAAGTGATACACTATTCATTACGGGCCAGTTTCACCACGGTTAATGGGCCAAGAGTTACAAAGGGCCTCATATGGGCCGAAAGACGTCATGGGCCATACATGGGCCGGAAGTTAAAACGGGCTAGAATCATATTGGATGGCCCAGATGACGCTACTGGGCCTAATTCGGATAGGCCGTAACGGGCCCTAGGTTAGCGGGCTGTAAATGGGCTATATGTGAACAGGTCGTTAACAGGCTTTCTGTGGGCCAGCCCGCTACCTTTTGACCAAGTCAAACGGGCTGGCCTTTTCACAGGAATGGGCCTCTGTTGGGCCTTGCCACGTGTCGACGTATCTTAGGGGCCTTCGGTCCAATGAGTGGATGACATCTGTCCCAACGGTGAGCCGACACATGTTTCCTCCAGCCAATGATGATTTTACACGTGGAAAATCCCCATTGGTCCGGGCTGTTAACGGGTTATCGGATCCAAACCGAAACCCGATAGCTTTACGGCGACCCGTTATGGTGGATGCCACGTATTGGTTACCCTTGACGAAAGCACTTCCATGACGCGCCATTTATCATCATGGAAGTGGACACTTCCGTGATGATAATTTTGGTATTGTGATGATAATTTTGGTATTGTCATGGAGCACTTCTATGACAACACAGGTATGACTATCTTGATTATGTCATAAAATCGTCATGGATGTACATGCATGACAAAAAACGTGACCTACTGTGATAGACACGTATCATCACGGAAGTGTATTTTTTTGTAGTGTCTACCCTTGAAAACTGTTGCGATCCCCCATACTTGTGGGTTATCAAGACCTTTTTCTGGCACCTGCCGGGGATCATAGCTATATTTGTTGACTCACTTGGGATTGTTATAAATTTATCACTATGAAGAATCTGAAGGATGCTAGACTAATATTTTTCCCTCTAAAAGGAGGGGAGGTAAGGAACTGCCATCTAGCTCTTGTTTGGATTCACCTTATGTTATAAGTAAACTTGCAACACCACCAGATGCTATTAATCCGGATATGTCAAAAGTTGTTGATAATGCTACTTCTGCTATGAATGATACTTATGATGATGCTAGTACCTTGCTTGATGATGATGATGTGCCACTAGGTGAATTTCTTGATGAACAAATTGCTAGAGTAGGACAACATGATATTGTTGAAACTGATGATGAGCTTGAAACTGAAGATCTTGAAACACCTACAAGAACGAGCCCCCCTCGATATGAATTGCCAAAGGAACCGGAAGGTTATGTTATGAATGAGGAGACAACTAGAGATATTCTTGCTTGTAAGTATAGAGATGATCTAGAGAAATTATTATGCAAGCATAAAGAAAAATCTCTGAATGCTAGAATGCAATATGATCCTAAGTTTGCTAATTCACCTATCTTTATTGATGATAAGGATTATGAATTCTCTGTCGACCCAGAGTTAATTACTTTGGTTGAATCTGATCCTTTCCATGGTTATGAAACTGAAACTGTTGTGGCACATCTTACTAAGTTGAATGACATAGCCACCCTTTTTACTCATGATGAGAAAACTCGCTATTACTATATTCTCAAATTACTTCCATTCTCATTAAAGGGTGTTGCTAAAGCTTGGTACAATACTCCTGCTCCTGGTTGTGTGCGTAGTCCCCAGGATATTATTTATTACTTCTCTAAAAAATATTTCCCTACTCATAAGAAACAAGCTGCCTTACAGGAAATATTTAACTTTGTGCAAATTGAAGAAGAGAGTCTCCCACAAGCTTGGGGGAGGCTTTGCCAATTTCTTAATGCTTTGCCTGATCATCCTCTTAAGAAATACATGGGCTTGATAAACCACCACCACCTAAGGTGGTAGAGGTAAATTCTCTAATGAAATTCAATCATAATGATAATCCTCACAATATGCACCCTAGCCAATGCCTTTATGAGTTTGAAAATTACATTACAAAACGAGATCACTTCAATGCAAATGTTATGAGACAATTGAGATATAATTCTGATATGATTGCTCGCCTGAGTGACTTGTTATTTAGAATATCAAATGATGTTAGAGGTGTGGGAAAGCATGCTTCTATGGTTCAAACTCAGCTAGAAGAAGTTGCTAAATCTCAAAGAGAGTTGCTAGATGAAATGAATAATAATATAAGTGACTTTGCTGTTAGAGTAGCAACTAGAGGAGGTAAAATGACTCAGGAACCACTTTATCCTCGGGGACACCCAAAAAGAATTGAGCAAGACTCTCAAAGAGTTAACACTGATGCACGTAGTCCTTCTAAAAATAAAAAGAAGAAGAAAAATGATAGGACTTTGCATGCCTCTAGTGAACCTGAAGTAGAAAAACCTCCTGATAATGATAATGAAGTTTCTATCTTTGATGCTGAAACTCAGTCTGGTAATGAACACTCACCTTCTGATAATGAAAAAGATAACAATGAGGTTCATGAAGACACTCAAACAAATAGCAAAGAACTAGACAATGATGTTGAGATAGAACCTTCAGTTGATCTTGATAACCCACAACCCAAGAGTACACGATATGATAAAAGAGACTCTATTGCTAGAAAACACGGTAAAGAAAGAGAACCGTGGGTTCAAAAACCTATGCCCTTGCCACCTAAGTCGACTAAAAAGAAAGATGATGAAGAATTTGAATGCTTTGCTGAAATGCTGAGGCCAGTCTTTTTGCGTACTCACTTGACTGATATCTTAAAAATGCCTCCTTATGCAAAATACATGAAAGACATCATCACCAATAAGAGAAAAATACCAGAATCTGAAATCTCCACCATGCTTGCTAATTATACTTTTAAAGATGGAGTACCTAAAAAACTTGGAGATCTGGGAATACCAACTATACCTTGCTCCATCAAAAGAAATTATGTGAAAACTGCTTTATGTGATTTGGGAGCTGGTGTTAGTGTTATGCCTTTCTCTTTATATAAAAGACTTGATTTGAATAAACTCACACCTATTGAAATATCTTTGCAAATGGCTGATAAATCGACTGCCATACCTATCGTTATTTGTGAGGATGTGCCCGGTGTTGTTGCTAATGTTACTATTTTGACCGACTTTGTTATACTTGGGATGCCCGAGGACGACAACATGTCGATTATCCTTGGTAGACCCTTCTTTAATACTGCAGGGGCTGTTATTGATTGCAATAAAAGCAAGGACTTTTCATGTCAATGGTAACGAGCATACGGTGCACTTTCCGAAGAAACAATTCCAAGTGAATGGTATTAATGTTATTGAAAAATCTCCAACAATCATTATTGGAAGTTTTCAACTACATCTACCTACTGCCAAAAAGAAATATGAAATGCTTATTGTTGGGGACATTCATATCCCCGTTGAGATAACTTAGTGATTTACGAAAGTTCTTCGGTTTTATGCTAATTGAAAGTGGTTGTTAATAAGACTTGATCAACCTTATTAATGTATCTTTTTTGAGAGGTATGATGTTGATGAATTTATTAAGCACTACCTTCTGTCCCTACCTTTTGTTTTCTGTTTTTATTAGTTAAATAAAATAAAATGTCATGTTTTGTCTGTTTTCTGAATTTCCCGTGCAATAAAAAAATGACCCAAAAATAAAAGTTCTTAGAATGCTCCGAAAATTTAATATGATTATTTTCTGAATATTTAAGAATTTTTGGTGCAATTAACATGAGAGGGAGGTGTACTAGGTGGGCACATCCCACCTGGGCGCGAGGACGCCCAGGCGCCCTAGTGGGTTGTGGTCCCCACGTGGGCCCCCTCACTTATCTCTTCATACCACTTCATCACCTACCTCCAGAAAAAATCACCTTTACTCTCTCTCTCTCTCTCTCTCTCTCTCTCTCTCTCTCTCTTTCTCTCTCTCGTGTTCTTGCTCTCAAACTCGCAAATTTGCTTGAAGCTCCGTTTCTAAAACTGCTTCGGGGGATTGTTGCTTGGTATCACTACAAAAAAAGACACATCCGTGACATTTTGGGCTGGACGAATTTTTTTCTGTCATGCTTATGACACTTCTATGACGATAATTGTGATAAAACCCGGTATCATCATAGATGTGGTGGGATTCAGTTCTATGACAAAAAATCATGACAGAAAATGGGCTTTTCGTCCTGGGCGGGCCGGAGACGCAGCTGCATGACATTCTTTGGGCCGTCCATGACGGAAAAAACCGTGGTAGAAGCAAGGGCGAGGAAAATATCGGGGAGTTCCCGGTTACGGTGGGTGGTCGGGGGCCGAGCGATGCGCGTTTCTCTAATACACGGACGCGCGTGGGTGCGAGGCGTTGGGCTCTAACTGAACCCGAGCGAGGCGTTCGCCTACTGAACCCGAGCGATCGCACTACAGGCTACGCATTACAGAACCCGAGCGATCGATCGATCTGGCTGTTAACTGAACCCGATTGAGCGATTCCTTCGCTACTGCTGCTAACTGAAGCCGATCGAACCTGCTGCCTCTTGATGAACAGTGAGCATTATTGGGGGTTGGATGAACAATTTCGGTGGGGGTTGGATGAATAGGACCCCATGATAGTAGAGGCCATTGCCGCTGGATGAACAGGACCCCGATCGATCGAGCCAGTTGGGGGTGGATGAACAGGACCCTGTGGAGGTCTGGATGAACAGGACCCCGTGGAGGGCTGGTTGAACAGTAGCCGGTGGAGGGCTAGATGAATAGTAGCCCATGAAGGGGTGGTTGAACAGGACCCCGTAGAGAGGGCTGGTTGAATAGTAGCCGGTGGAGGAGCGGTGGAGGCCGGATGAACAGTCGCAGGTGGATTTCGCGCCAAGTTTTGACCTTTGATTTAACTAATAAAATGTTAATGCATGTAACCAAAAATGGTGTGCTAAGTAGTCTCAAGTCATTGAATGCATATGCCGGAGGCATAGGTTGAGCTTTAGCAATAGCAGACAGTTAGGGAACCCAAGAAAGGTGGAGCGAGCTAAAGAAGGACTATTACTACCACCGAACCCAAGGCAAAGCGAAAGAAGGTAAACCGAACCACAGCTACTGAACCCCAATAGGCTATTTTGGACTTTTTGCACACGGGACTCAAAAGAATTTGGCGAAGTGTTTGTTCCTGAACGAGGGAAGTGGAAAGACAAAGAGGGATAGGGAGCTCGCCTCCTTCTTTTTTGTAATCGCCGAAATTGTACGACGACCCTTCTTGTTCCAGGCATACGACCCTGAGATGTGAGCACCCCACGTCTGCTATTGGGTGATTTCTTTTTTCGTGGCAAAAAATAGGGAACGAGGTGGGTAGTTAATGCACCACACATAAAAGTTTTGGGATTACTATTTGGTTTTCGTAACATGACTAATGCACCAGTACGGAGGGAGTACAATAGTAGTATTTGATTGCAATTTTTTGTTGGTAGCTTACCAAGCTGAGCGCTCGGTGAGTACAATAGTAGTCTAATTGACGAGACTTCAGATTTGAGCCATCTACCGAACGGGAGAGTGTATAATATCATCGAGAATTATGTTCAAAAACGAATAAAGCAATACACCATTTATTTATTTACAGAGGGAGTAGTATATTTTTTGTGACATGCATTACTAGATATTACTAGTCAAATACTAAATCCAGACGGACGTGGTTGTACTACTAAATCCAGACGGTGGTGCTAGTACTAGTAGTAGTACTACCAATGTTGTAGTACTGTACTACCCGTTGGTCAAATTATTACGTGATGCTCCTCACAGTGAAGTGAAAGACCCTGCGCCAGAGATGACACCTGAGTGTAGGCACCGTGTTTGGCATACCAAAGTCGGCCTCACCATCTGCAGTCACTATCGTCATGGCTGTAGAGCTAGCCTGCTTACAACTAGCCGTGTTCGACATAATTTCCCGTGCGTAGATGCCCGTGCATTGCATGGAACCCCAAGATTGGGGGTGGACGGCGCCGGCAGTGGCCATCGCGCCAGATTTTTCCATGGCCTTCTAGATGTGGTGGGGAGGAGATAAGGCTGATTGGGAGAGACAAGGAGTTGTTTGTAAATAGGGAACACGTGCAGGCATCTTTTTGCAAAACTGCAGAAGTTTGGTTTGTATGCGTCAGATCTAGATCCGACGCCTATTGGTGAAAGATGGTAGGCACAACATCATCACCAACTCAGGACCTCTTTGATTCGCAGGATTTTGAAAACGCGGGAATAGGACACGGCAATACTACAAGTTTCATACTGATATTACAAATGTTAGGAGTAATGTTGCACCTACGAAGAGGGAATTACTAGGAAGTTTACATAAGAACTTTCGTTACTTTAGGTGGATGCAGCATTGTCGTACAAACTAAAATCCACCGCCCTGACAAGTCACTAATGGGCAAATAAATTTTCGAGTCTCTGGCCACTTGATGTTTCAAAAACAAATTCAGCTTCTGCGGAGACTTTGTCATTTAGGCTTAGACGCTTGCGGTGATCAGCACACCATTCATTGTTGCCCCAGGGAACGCCAAACCTCATTACCTTGAGCACACTTGCCTCCAGAACAAGGAACCTCGCCAATTTAATCTCAGATGTGCTGCCTCAGTCGTCGATCAAATCAATTTCTCTAAGATGGAGACCAAGGCATTCGATGAGATTGTTATAGTGCAACACATTTTTCACTTTTGGGTCTTTTTTTATCTGCAAAAGAAGAGAACATATTTGAGCAGCTGGCTGTATAAGATCGCCGTGTCATCAAGAGGTACCAATTTCATTCGCTCATACGATACGGTTGGCTGGCTAATGACATTTTTTCACTCTCTCTCTCTTTCCTCTCATTTACCTAGGAGCACGTGAAGAGTTTGAGCATTTGTTGCCTTCCACTATGTGGCCGATGCCATATTTCTCAAAAGTATGCCACATAATACGCATCGATGTCAAATCAGAAGATTTTGGCACCGCTCAAGCGATGTGAGAGAGTTGGCACCGCGGTGCACACACACCCACATGTATAAACAAATCAATCAAACCAACTACACCAGCCTCTCACTCTCCCAAACAAGTGTTTTTTATTGCCTCAGTCCTCTCCCTCTCCCACGCAAGTGTTTTTTTCATTGCGTGAGTTAATTTGGCACCGGAGCAAAGTAGGTGATCCAGATTGGGGCACCAGATGAGCAATGGAGGGGCATCGATGCCAAATGCATCACAAGTGAATTTGTCACGTGTTTTGGCCTACATAGTGGAGGGCCGTTATAGTCCACTTTTGTACTACCTCGTATTTAGTGTAAAATTTTGACCATAGATTTACCTAAGAAAGTGCCAATGCATGTCACAAAAAATTATACCATTTGAAATTATGTTCAAATACGAATCCAACGATATAATTTTTAGTGAAATGCATTAACATTTTGTCAGTTAAATCTATGGTCAAATTATGATACTACAAAATAGGAAGAGTAAACCAGGATGGAGGTAGTACTTGCTCTTAGGGTAACCATAGAGTTACTAGTCTAAGTTACTTTCCACCATGACTAGCCTAGGCTACTATAGTAGTACAACAACAAAACGATGTAGGTGATCATGTGAGAAAAAAATACTAAAAACATTTCTTTCGGTGCAGTGCGTAGATGCAGTTTTGAACAGTACACTTGTCATCGTAATTTGGGAAAATTATGAAAAAATTGAGCTACATTGTGATTACCGTTTACTAATAGGAAATAAGTTTCACCTCAATGAGTAGCTTCTCCGTGGACGGAAAGCATGTAAGGAATCCAAAAACTTGATCCAGATTGGGGCCGATAGATTTTATTGCCAAGATCTTCACTGTGCGCATAGACTGGGTCAAGCTTGTGGGAATCATTTTTTCGATGACAGTCATAAATACATCAAGAAGAAATTTAAAAATGTGAATTTCAAGAAGACGACGAAGAAGATGAGTGTTGTACTTGAACGATTACAGATCCAATAAAGAGTTCGGACAATTTGGCAGACGAGTACACCAACGCTGTCAATTTGGGCGCGTCAATGACCCTGATTTTCGTTGGACCTTCTAGATGAGATACAAGCAATCTCTCAAGGAAAGGCGCATTCTCAATGACCATAACATGGAATAGCTAGAGGGATCTCTTCCCAATTGATGTCTTGTTGCGGGGCCACCAAGACACATAAATCCATCGGAGATTCGTCGAGGCGATGTGGAGGCTAATGAACCCTTGGATCTGCTGAAGACAAATGTACTTGAGCGCAGTACAGCTGCGGAGCAGGTGCTCCATAGCCTTCTTCGAGATGCCAACGTCGAAGAGGTCGAGCTGCTTGAGTTGAGGGAGAAGAACGGCAGGCGCGACATTAATCTGGGGAAGATAGAAGGAGCTGAAGCTGGCGCGGTGCAGCGTTGGCGTGAGGCGGAGCCCAGATGGCGGCAGAGAGCGACATCGTCCAGCTTCAAAGCTGAGCTCCTCGAGCTGATCTAGGGCAGAGGATAAGAACCACTCGTCAAACTTGGCTTGGACCTTGCAGTTGGTACTGAACATGTGGATGTCAAGGCGTGTGGCTGGCCCAGGGTGCGATGAAAGGATCTTGGAGACTGCGGCCATGCATTTTCAATCCCCGTCGCAGAGGCAGCTGTCGACGGTGAGGTTGTGGGGGACGCGGCGCCAGAGGGGGCACCACCGCCGGGAGAGCAGGGTGGTCCGCATGACAGATTTGGTGGGGAGGAGGCCGATGATGATGAGCAGCATGTCGTCGGGGAGGCTGCTGATGAAGTCCAGGCTCGCCGGATGCGGTTTTGGCTCGAGCTGGCTCCGCTTGTTGGCTGCCTCACCGTCCATCTTAGCCGGCGGTGACGCCGGTGTACACGTGTGCTGGTGTGTGTTGTGTGCTGGGTGTGTGCGAGTGCATCCTTCTGTGCATGCCGCCGCGCAGTGGTGAAGTGTGCGCGAGTGCATCCTTCACGCGAAAGAAGTGTGCCCTCAATTTACTAGCGTGCAGGGTGCTACCCCGAGTGGTTTCAACTTTGTTTACTTCACCGCGTGTCAGATGGGCCTCTAGTTTACTTATTTTCACCCACTGCCACATGGGCCAGCACACGAAGATAGAGAACACGAGCTGACAAGGCAGCCTATGGACTGGTTGACTGGTCAACTAAACAATATACGGAGCTATACGCTGACACAGTGACCGTATAATCCCTCGGTATAGAGAGTTCGAGTGAGAGGGGAGGCCCATGAGAGATAGTAGATAGATAGAAAGAGCTACTCCCTCCGTTCGATAATGTAGTGCCTACTTTTTTTAAAGTCAAACTTTTAAAGACCCCTAGCACGTGGCCAAGAGGGGCCTGACAAACAAGGGAGAGAAGTCAAGAGAGACGTACGGAGAAAATGCAGACATGGAGAGGAGAGAGTGTATGTTTGTCATAGAGAGATCCCCTGGAGATCGTGATGGGACTACATGGGTGGGAGATCGAGTGACAAGGTGTGTGCGCGATAGAAGATACCCCGAGAGATATCGAGATAGATGTATGGATGGAAGGAGACAATACGTGTGTTCCTGATGGCTAGTGAGAGATAGTCATACTTAGGGGGAGTGCGTGCGCCTATGATGGAGTGAGGGATTATGGTACTTAGGGGGGTGCGTGTCACATAGAGAGAGAACAAGGGCATAGAGTGTTAGATGGGTCTATGTAGCGCGAGCGAGACATGTGTATGTGTGAACCAGGGAGATATAAAGTTTGAGAGATAGAGGAGCCCCGATAAGGCTGAGTGGTGCGTCGGATAGCTAAGAGGGGGAAAGAGATATTCCATCCGCTCGATAATGCAGTGCATATAAATTTTTTAGAAGTCGAACTTTGGAAACTTTGACCCGGTTTACGCAAATATTTCATATCTACAATACCAAAGATACATCATACGAAACTACATCTCATGATGAATCTAATGATATATGTTTGCCATTCTAGATGTAAATGTTTTTATCCACGTACATGGTCAAACTTTGTGATGTTTGACTTTACAATAAATCTATATGTTATGGACCGAAGAGAGTGCCTAAGTCGAGAGAGATTGAGTGCGTGTGAAGGAGAATGAGTGAGTGTGCAAAAAGAGTATGCGTGTGAAAGAGAAAGGGACAACAAACGATAAATTAGAGAGAGAGTGTGTGTGTTCGTTTCTTATGCAAACATATCATGCATGCATCTGCGAGATAGAAAAGCAAGGTGAGGAGATACACGAAGATAGCTAGTGCGTGATTGTTTGCAACGGAGAGACACACCCCTATAGCACATGTCCAATAGAGGTCTAGCCAACAAGGAACAAAGGTCGAGAGGGACGCATGGAGAAGATGGACGCATGGGGAGGGAGAGAGGGTGTGTTTGTGATAAAGAGATCTCCTCGAGATCGTGAGGGGACTATATGGGTGGGAGATCGAGGGACGAGGTGCGTGTGCGATAGAAAGATGCCCCAAGAGAAATTGAGATAGACCATGCACATGTTTGTTATGGAGACTAAGAATTAGCTAGTCATATACATCTAGGGGGGACTGCGTGTGCCTACAATTGAGTGAGAGACAATCATACTTGGCTAGGCATGAGATTGTGTGTGTGTGCGTGTGACATAGAGAGAGAACGAGGGAGAGAGATAGAGTTTTAGATGGGTCTATCGAGTGCGAGTGAGATATGCATGTGTATGTGTGGCCCAGGGAGATGGAGAGTTTGAGAGAGAGATGGAAGAGCTCCGAGACGGCAGAGTGGTGCGTGAGAGAGTTACGGGCAACGAGCCAGGGAATTTGTGTGTGTATGATGAGTGCACCAAGATATTTAGCTTGGACTAGAGAATCATACATAGTGTGTGAGAGAGACCTATACATGGAGTATATATGCATGCGAACTAGAAAGACCCCCCACACACACGAAGAGAGAGAGAGGGAGAGAGAGAGAGAGAGAGGGAGGGAGAGGGACCAACAAGGTTTGTGTGTTGGATGCGTGCCATATAATTGAAGATTGTCGGCGAGAGAGAAAGCAGGAGTCCGAGAGAGGGGGAGGTCGCGTTTTATGCATCAAAGACTGATATAAACCATGTTTCGAAATAAACTTGCATTCAAATATTTAAATTGGAGAACATGTTGTCTTCAATCCGCACATGAATGGAGATATGCGTATCAAACAAGTTCATTAATTTGACTTTCAACATGTTCATGGAGTACTATAATATGGTACAACATGCTACTCGATTGAGGTGTTCAATTTTGGATTTAGTTCACTATTTTGACCTGGTGAACGAGCTATTTCATTGTATCGAGATATTTCATTTTGGTTTTGATTCCCGTTTTTGAGTTGGTCAACTATTTGTCCTATAGTAAATCGTTAGCAACGAGCATGTAAAAACACATTACTCCTGAGCATCATCTCTCCATCTAAAAAAAGTGGCAAGCTAATATTTCAAAATTTGATTCGAATCGACTTGGTAAGGTAGACGTGGATGCTCGCTCTCCCAAAATTTGAATGAACCGTTAAACACCCTCTACTTGGTGGGATTCGCCCGAGCAAATAAACGGGAGACGCAAAATTACCGGCCTATGTGGGACACGCATCAATTGGCCCGTTGTACATCGAGGGTAGGTTCGTAACTTCATCCAAGCGCACCTTCTCATCGGCCGAAATGACATGTGCCGAATAGTTCATAAACCATGGGCGGCAAAACACCCTCTTCTCACCCGAAATCGCTCGCGCCGACTATTTCAACACGCCCTCCTCGCCCGAAATAGCTCGCACCCACTATTTCAAAACACGCCCTCCTCGCCCAAAATCGCTCGCGCCCACTGTCGGTGTCAAAACCGGCAAATCTCGGGTAGGGGGTCCCGAACTGTGCGTATGAGGATCGAAGGTAACACAAGACAGGGACACGATGCTTACCCAGGTTCGGGCCACGTTAATGGAGGTAATACCCTACTTCTTGCTTGATTATCTTGGATGAATA
Source organism: Triticum aestivum (assembly GCF_018294505.1). Classification (NCBI taxonomy): domain Eukaryota; kingdom Viridiplantae; phylum Streptophyta; class Magnoliopsida; order Poales; family Poaceae; genus Triticum; species Triticum aestivum. The sequence continues at coordinate 302,422,479 of NC_057808.1, read as the reverse complement.
TGGGGTTACAAGAGTTGATCTACCTCGAGATCGTAATGGCTAAACCCTAGATGTCTAGCCTATATGATTATGATTGTCCCTCTACGGACTAAACCCTCTGGTTTATACACACACCGGAGGGGGCTAGGGTTGTACAGAGTCGGTTTACAGAGAGAGGAATATTCATATCCAAACGCCAAGCTTGCCTTCCACGCAAAGGAGAGTCCCATCCGGACACGGGAGGAAGTCTTCTGTCTTGTATCTTCATGGCCCATTAGTCCGGCCCACGTCACACAGCCCGGACGCCCGAGGACCCCATTAATCCAGGACTCCCTCAGTAGCCCCTGAACCAGGCTTCAATGACGATGTGTCCGGCGCGCAGATTGTCTTCGGCATTGCAAGGTGGGTTCTTCCTCCGAATACTTCAAAGAAGTCCTCGGACACAGAAAACGTGTCCGGCTCTGCGAAACCACATACAACCATAAAAGGATACAATATTTAACAAGTCCCATCTATTGACAACTTTGGGTGGCGCGACGTTACGTCCCCTGCCTGGTTATTATTTCGAACCGTCTTTCAGCCTCTCGCTCTATGTTACGAGACGCGGTCTTTATTGGCACATCTTGTCAAAGCAGAGATTGTGCCCCCTTATCACGGGATTCCTATTAATATGGGCGTGGGTAATCCAACCGTGTCATTTGCACGATCCCTTGGGAATGGGCGAGCTTTAAGGACCATGAGGAGGCGTTTGATATTCCACGCCTTTATAAAGGGGTAAAGACCCATCTTTCTCCCCACGCCTATCCCTTCCCAGCCTTTCCAGCCGTAAGCTCCCGCGCCTAGGTCTCGATTTCTTTCATTGCTACCAAGCCTTCTAGTTATGTCTGGATCCAACTCCCAAGGCAGGTGGATGGCCTCCTCAGTCACCGAGGAAGATATCGCGAAGCTCCGGGAGGCGAGGTACCTGACTGCAGAAATCCCCCACAGGCTCCCTGTCAAGGGGCAGGTTATCCCAGCACCAAAATCCGGCAAGAGGGTTGTATTCATCTCTCACTTCCTCCGCGGGCTAGGGTTTGCTCTCCACCCCTTCGTTCGTGGCCTTATATTCTATTATGGGCTAGATTTTCACGATCTAGCTCCAGACTCTTTTCTTCACATCTCAGTGTTTATCGTCATGTGTGAGGCTTTTCTCCGCATCCCTCCACACTTCGGCCTATGGCTCAAGACCTTCAATGTGAAGCCGAAGATAGTCGACGGGGAGCAGGCAGAGTGCGGTGGTGCCATGGTGAGCAAGCTTGCCAACACTATCTGGCCAAAAGGCACCTTCACGGAAACCTCCAACTTATGGCAGCGGGAGTGGTTCTATATCACTGAACCCCGCGGTACCAAATGGGAGGCCACACCGGCGTTCCAATCTGGCCCTGCACTGCAACTCGCATCGTGGATTAATAAAGGGCTAGACTGGGGATCAACTGACGACGTGCAGACGCTGCAAAGTCGTATCCAGAGCATCCTCGACAAGAACACCGGCCTCATTAACGTGATCCAGGTGATGCTAGTCTGCCGGATCCTCCCGTGCCAGCGACAGCCTCTACGCATGTGGGAGTTCAATCTGGAAGGACCGCGGACCCTTCAGCAATTCTTTGGCACAACGCACAGAGGGATGTGGAAACTATTCTTCAAGACTCGAAAGTAGTGGCCGGACACATCCAAGGACATCGGCCTCGACTGCAACCATCCGGATACCTCGGTAAGCACCCAACTTCTGAATGCAACTCGGTTGATTATCTCATAACGCTGTACTGAGGAACCTATCTTCAACCAGGGCTGGATAAAGAAGGCGGAATGAATTAGGTGTCCGGCTCCACTTCCCAAAGACTCAGCTAATCCTGTGTTAATTAGGATGCTGGCCCCGGCACCATATCAAATGCCGGCGTAGGAGGACAAGAAGAAGAGCAAAAGGGCTGAAGGTGGCCTCCGCTCTAAAGGTATACTGGACGCTACGTCCGGGGAGACTGAAGCTCCCTCTTCTGAAGATGAAGACGAAGGGGAAGGAGAAGGTGATATTCCTTCTCCCCACGGAAAGAAAAGGACTGCCTCCGAAGACTTGGAGGTGGAGGCGCCCAAGAGAGGGAAGATATCCCTGTCAGATGGTTCGAGTGCGGAAGCCGATGTTGACGAAGAGCTCCTCTCTAGGGACAAGCCCTTTGCCGAATCGTAAGTGAACAAGGATGCTCTAGACGTGTCCCGTTCTTTTCGGTTTGGCAGGGTAACATTTAAACTATATGTTTGCAGTCCGGCCCGCTATCTACCTCAACAGTGCTCCTCATTGGGGGACTTGCCTCCGGAGATGATGGAAAGCGAGATGCCACCACAAGCTTTCTCGCCCCTAAGGGCGGACGACTTAGAGGTGTCGTCCCGGAGGATCTCCCCTGACCATCTAGCGGCGCGGGGGACAACGAAGACGGCGCCCGAAGGTGATACTTCGACCGTCAAGGATCCAGGGGAGGGAGCCCCCACGGGGACCAATAATGAGGGCCCCGAACTATCTGGTGTACATCAAAAGATGACTCTATGGTCAAGTAAGTGTGCCCCTCTGAAGGGAGTCTGTACTCCCGCAGCTGCCTCCAGGAATCCGGAGGTGCCGGATACACTGATGTACACATTGCAAAGCGCATCCATCTCAGAGGAACATCGTACCATAATGGGTACAATAGGTTAGAGGATTCTGTCTGCGAGAAGCGGATTGAATGAAGCCTTTACAGGCCTGCTGAGAGGCTTCGAGGTATGCAATGTAATATCTTTAACTGCTCTTTACATGCAAGAATGTGCCTGTGTATAGATAGTAGCCCCTGAGACTCTGGTCGGTCCACAGGGAGGCGATCAGAGGATCAAAAATATATGCTCACGAAGTAACATAATTAATTTGAAAACAGGCTGTTATGTCAACGACGACTGCCCAAGCTGCGGAAGTTGCAGATTTAAAGCATAAACTTGAGTTAGCTGATGAGGACATTACTCTTATTAGCAGGCGGCTCGACGAGGCACAAGGTATGTTTTTGGGATAGCCCGCTTATGCATGTATAATAGTATGAGCATGAAGCTAAATATTATACACTGTGACATGCTAAACTGTAGACGGTGCTACCGCGGTTGAGACCCTTCGGGCCGAGCTTGCCCGGGCCAAGGAGCAGGCCAGAGTGAGTGAGGCAGCTGCTGATTTAAAGGCCGAACAGGCCACTCAACGCCAGTGCGAGGAGAGAATATCTACCATGGAGCGAGAGCTAAAGGATGCCACTAGCAAATGCAAATAACTCGAGGAGGATAACAAAGCCAAGGCAGCCAAACTCGACAAGGCCTTACTAGAGGCGAAAGAAGCACGGTCCGAGTCTAGAGTGGCTCGGGAGGAGATCTGGCAAGCTGGGGAGATAGCGGCCGGTAAGCCCTTTCTTTTACAAACTAAGTTCGGCGACCCGAAGTATGCTATGCTTAATCAATTGTGGAGTTCTCCAGACGCGTTCTTGGACCTGTCGAAGAGTCTCCAACGCGACGCAGTTCTCCAAGCACAGGCAGGACGTGCTGTGGAGAAGCTTTTCTGGTCACAATTCAATATGCCACGGCGTCTGGCATTGTTGAATGAACAGTTGGCCCAATGGGACGAGCTCCACAAGATGTCTAGAGCTGCCATGAAGGACGTCGGAGCCCGGCTATGGCCGGCTGAACCCATCCCGAACAGCTATTTCGGTTTGGTGCAGCGACTTGTCGATGCAGTGCTGCGTATCGACGCCGTCAAGCGGTCGGCGTGCATAGAAGGTGCCCGGATGGCCTTCGTTCGCGTCAAGATGTACTGGGCAAAGATGAAGGCTGCTGATGTTGCAACTAAGGGCCCGTCCGGAGGCAAGGACCATCGCACGCCGGAGCACTATTTGGAGGACGTCCTAGAGGGCGCCCGCTTGATAGAGGGTCAGTGCTTGAAGGACATTATGTTCGAATAAGTGTACCGGAATTGTGAGAACAATATTATGATACATTAAGGTTGTGTTATATGTATGCCTTTGTCTGGAAGTTATTTCCTCTTGTGTGGCCATTTTTATAATCTGAAAGTTTGCCAGTCGTCGGCTTTAGCCCCCTCGCATACAATACGGGGGAGTTCGGAATAGCACCTGATCACACTTGACCCAACGTCTTGGTCCGTAAAGGAGGTGTCAGTGCGGCGAACTAGGCAATCGGACTATAGGGCTTTAACACTTTCACTTAGCCATAGGAGTTTGACGGTGGGACTACGAAGTAGCCCCTGGTATGTACGCGGTTATCCGAATATGGTTGCGTTACATAAGCGACCCGAAAACGGTCCTTCGTGTTATACGGAAGAAATCGCAAAAGATTCTAATAAGTCGCCGAGTGGTTGACCAGCTCTCGCCGCATCATGACAATCAGTTTTCGGCTTTCTCTACTGAGGTGTTTAACCAGGTGAACCGGAAACACAATCACAGTAATTCTCCCTTTACTACCCTAGCCGATAAGACGGAACGTAAGGTAGTAAGCACAGGAGCCGGGCAACCCAACTATTGACCCAAGACATGATTCGGAGCTGATGCATATAATGCCAAACTCATGACGCCAAAGTATGCTGTAGAGCTGTTCAGACTTTTCGGCAACCGATGTGTTGCCATATCAAGCCCCTGGCAATTAGTGCCGAGGTGTATGCGTGAAACGCCCGAAGAAGCAAAATATAATTCTATGAGGAAAAGCAAGTACTGAAGACGGATTATGTTCACTGGGATCTGATTGATACATTGAACGTAATCTTACAGATTATAACACCACCACCCTGGACATTTTACATGCTAGGGGTCGAAGGCTGAGAAAAAGGGCTCTATACAGGTTTTAAATAGAGTGTTTGGTCTACCAAAAATCTTTTGGACCTCCTGTCGCACGTCTGCGCTGCCTTTGCCTCAGCGAAAAGGATTCCTTAAAAGGAGCAATCTTTGGTTATTCGGACGAAACCGGGCTCCGAAAGAGTCCTTGTAGGTCTGTAGGATGAACAGGTTTTGAATCACCTGTGGCAAAAGATAAGAAATAGTTAAAAAAGAGAAGAAGGCTGTAGGAGGGCAAACCGTATTGTAGGCCTGTCCGTATGTGCCTCCGCCGATGATCAAGGTATTTTAAGTGCATAATTATGCATGCGCGATACGAACTTCACGGGTATATGTGGCGAACGATGGAGGCGGAACTGCTAATCCTGCTCTAAGATTAACCGGTCCTACGTAGTAGAGGCTGGTGGCTTAATGGCCGATGGGGTATGCGGCTTGATGGGGCCGCTTTGTATTTCGGCTACGATGGCCGTGGTATGCTCCTCGATAAGGAGGGAGCGTTCTGTGTTTCCGTTCATCGTGATGACACCGTGTGGACCGGGCATCTTAAGCTTTAGATAGGCGTAGTGTGGGACCACATTTAAACGAGCAAAAGCGGTCCGTCCGAGCAGTGCATGGTAGCCACTGCGAAACGGGACAATATTGAAGATCAAGTATTCGCATAAAAAGTTGTCCGGCGAACCGAAGACGACTTCCAGTGTGATAGAGCCCGTGCAGTGAGCGTCAACGCCGGGTATTGCTCCCTTGAAGGTAGTTGTGGTGGGCTCGATCCTTGAGGGATCGATGCCCATCTTGCGGACAGTGTCTTGGTAGAGTAAATTAAGACTACTGCCCCCATCCATAAGGACCCACATGAGATGGAATCCATTAATAATTGAATCAAGGACCAAAGCTGCCGAACCCCCGTGACGGATACTAGTGGGGTGGTCCTTGCGATCAAAAGTGATCGAGCAGGCCACCCATGTGTTAAATTCTAGGGCGACCGGCTTTATGGCGTAGACGTCTCGTAGTGTGCACTTGCGCTCCCTTGTAGGGATATGCGTCACATATATCATGTTTACTGTTTTTTACCTCGGGGGGAAATTTCTTCTGTCCCCCTGTGTTCGGTTGGTGATTCTCTTCGTCTTCGCTGTCACTGGGCGGCCCCTTCCCTTTGTGTTCGGTATTGAGCTTGCTGGCTTGTTTGAAAACCCAGCAATTTCTGTTGGTATGGTTGGCGGGTTTGTCAGGGCTGCCATGAATCTGACAGGGCCGATCCAGTATCTTGTCTAAACTGGATGGACCATCTCTGTTTGCCTTGAATGGCTTCTTCCATTAACCGCCATGTCTTGGGTTCCTGCATTATTGTTTTGATGCTTGTTTTTATTGCGTCGTGGCTTGCCATTGCCGTCCCTAGCTTCGGAGGTGCCAGGATCGCTGGTGCTATTGCTTCTATGAGCAAGCCAGCTATCTTCTCCCGTGCAAAAGCGGGTCATCAGTGCAGTAAGAGATGCCATGGACTTAGGTTTTTCTTGGCCGAGGTGACGGGCAAGCCATTCATCTCAGACGCTATGTTTAAAGGCCGTGAGGGCTTCGGTGTCCGGACAGTCGACAATTTGGTTCTTTTTAATTAGGAACATGGTCCAGAGTTTCCTGGCTGACTCTCCGGGCTGCTGGATGATGTGACGTAGGTCATCGGTGTCCGGAGGCCGGACATATGTACCTTGGAAGTTGTCGTGAAAGGCGTATTCCAAGTCTTCCCAGTTGCCAATGGAGTTCTCTGGGAGGCTGTTTAGCCAGTGCCGGGCTGGTCCCTTTAATTTTAGTGGGATGTACTTAATGACATGGAGATCATCGCCGCAGGCCATGTGGATATGGAGAAGAAAATCCTCAATCCATACTGCGGGGTCAGTTGTTCCATCATATGATTCGATATTCATAGGTTTAAACTCTCGTGGGAATTCATGCTCCATTATTTCCTCGGTGAAGCATAGGGGGTGTGCGGCGCCTCTATGACGGGCGGCATTGCGACGGAGTTCGGCCGACGTTCCTATGCGGTGTTCACCCCGAGTGAGGTTGTGTAGATCACGTCGGGCCTGATAGCCCTCCTGTCGTGTTGGGGCACGTTCCCTTGACCCGTATATTGATCTGGCTAGGCCTGCCCTAGTGTCCAGGTCATGTCGTAGGTCGTAGGTGTAATCCCGGGCCGCTGTCTCCCTGCCTTTACGGCAGGGTAATGCGGGCTGGTGTTCGGCGTGGGTAGCCGTTCTATCTCGGCCATGCGATGGCCGGTCGGCCACGTTACGCACTGATGGTACGGGCTCCAGCGCCTCGTCGTCGAATTGAGGTAGCAGCTTACGCTTCAGGTAACTCTTGGTTGGGGCCTGAGACCGTATTCCTGGGCTGCCAGGACGTTAGTCCATCTGTCGTTGAGCGTATCTTGTTCGGCTTGAAGACGTTGCTGCTTCCGTTTCAAGCTCCTCGCGGTTGCGATGAGCTGTTGCTTAAAGCATTCTTGATCGAGGGGTTCCTCTGGCACGATGAAGTCTTCATCGCCGAGGCTTATTTCATCTTCGGAGGGTGGCATATAGTTGCTGTCCGCCGAGTCCTCACTTCCGACTGGCTCATCGGGGTTACCCTGCCCCTCCTTCCTATCATCATGTTCGGATGTTGGTTCGATGGGGGCGTCTGGGTATTCGGCATTCTCCGGAGTGTTATCGTCTTCATTGCCGCTATTGCTTTCTTTGTCGCGGCGTGATTTTGAACGACGTCGTTGATGCCGTCGTTTTGGTGGTTTATTAGTGTTATTGTCCTTTATTGGATTCTTACAGCCTTCATCGCCATCCTCTTTTGGCGTATGCACCATGTATACGTCGTATGCGGAGGTGCCCACCCAGCGTCCGGTATACGGCGGGTTTTGGCTTTGTTCGTCTCCGGCATCATCGTCCATACCGTCGATGTCTTCGGAGCCGTAATCGAGCCTGTCGGTTAAGTCCTCGACAGTGGCTAGGAAGTGGGTGGTGGCTGGGGCATAGAATTCCCCGCTCCCAGCCCCTGATTCGGGCTGGGCGTAGTTCGGACATTGCCCCTCTATAATGACGAGGGATCGCATTAAGTCTAGAGCCTCGCTTAAAGGCGAGGTTTGGCCAGGGAGAAAAGAGTCCGTGGAGTACGACAGGAAGAAAACTTCTTGGCCGAGCTCACACGATGCTGACTCCGAGGGTTCGGAGCCAGTGTTCGGAGAAGAGTCCGGCTTCATGATGATTGCCAGTGGCGCTGCTTCCTCCGGCTCTCCCGTATTAGGCTTGATAGCCGTAGAGAGTCCGACGGGCTCGGGAATCCCGTCTTCGGACCTGGTGATGGGCTCCGGATCTAAGGCCAGAGCGGGGGTTGGGTCCGCGAACCCTTGGAAGATCAAGTCTCCTCGGATATCAGCGACATAATCCAAATTTCCAAAACTAATCTGGTGACCTGGGGCGTAGCTGTCCATCTGCTCTAGATGGCCAAGCGAGTTGGCCCGCAGTGCGAAGCCGCCGAACACAAAGATCTGGCCGGGGAGAAAGACCTCCCGCAGGGCAGCATTGTTGTAGATGACTGATGGAGCCATCGAACCTTCTGGCGACAACACAACGGAACTCTCAATGAAAGCACCAATGTCGGTGTCAACACCGGCGGATCTCAGGTAGGGGGTCCCGAACTGTCCGTCTGAGGATCGAAGGTAATAGGAGACAGGGACACGATGTTTACCCAGGTTCGGGCCCTCTTAATGGAGGTAATACCCTACTTCCTGCTTGATTATCTTGGATGAATATGGGGTTACAAGAGTTCATCTACCTCGAGATCATCATGGCTAAACCCTAGATGTCTAGCATGTATGATTATGATTGTCCCTCTACGGACTAAACCCTCCGGTTTATATAGACACCGGAGGGGGCTAGGGTTGTACAGAGTCGGTATAGAGAGAGAGGAATATTCATATCCAAACGCCAAGCTTGCCTTCCACGCAAAGGAGAGTCCTATCCGACACGGGAGGAAGTCTTGTGTCTTGTATCTTCATGGCCCATTAGTCCGGCCCACGTCACACAGCCCGGAGGCCTGAGGACCCCATTAATCCAGGACTCCCTCACCCACTATTTCAAAAGACACCCTCCTCGCCCGAAATCGCTCGCGCCCACTATTTGGGAGAAGCAAAGTTACTCTACTATCCTCGACCCTTAGTACACAGACCCAAGCCGAGAAGCCTAAAGGCAGGGGTAGAACTATAACCCCCCCCCCACACACATTTTAGACAAATGCATCCATCAGACTTGGTTCCCCCTTCCAATTCCCCATTCATACCTCGTGGGCGCCAAATCACCTTCACCTCGGAAGCTCCCTTCTCCCCAGCCATGAAACATCAGCCCCTCCTCCATGGCGCCCCCACCGCACCAAATACACCGCGCCCTCCTACCCAATGCTGGAGACACTGTCCGTTTGCCATCGTGCATTGGGCTGTGTGCCTCTTACTCCGTGCTGCCGGAGTTGCCTCGACGACGGCCACGTGAACCATACCGGAGCTGATTCACCCCCGCCATTGTGCATGGCGTCGGAGCGGCTCCAACTTCGGATCCGTCCAGGGCCCCAGCGCTGCTTCCCCGTAGCCGTCGACCGTCGCGACATCTCTGCTTCCCTGCCGCCGGTAGCCAACGCAACCGCGCCGGCCTCGCCGACTTGGTAGCTGGAGCTGCCTACTTCATCGGGCCGCAAGATAGGTCGTACCCTCATCTCAAATCACTTTATTTAGGCGTCAGTTGTCTGAATTTTTATTCTGGGCCAATCGATTCCCAATGGGAAGCAACACCTGTCGGCGTTCTGGGAACGGGGGTCCCCAGACTTGCCTGCCTGCGGCCCACGGCGTGGCTAAGCCGGCAGGCCGTACAACCCATCTTCATCAACATGGCATCCAAGACCCTCGCGAGGGTCCAAGCCTCGCAAGGCGGACGACACAAGACCTCCTCTGGAGTAGCCTAGCCGGGCAGGCTCACGAGGAGCGGAGATATCAAGGCGGGGCAAACCTCACGAGGCCCTCGTGACGTGAGCCATGACGAACAACACCAGGCAGGCGCCAGCGCGCACAGCGTCCTTCTTTCCTTTTTTGGTGCTAAGGACGCCAGCGCAGGCGAACAGTGCCGAGGCATCAGGCAAAGGTTGCTATGTTGGTGCAACAAGACCAAGACCAAGAGGACGGCAAGACGGAGGTCATCGTGGAGCCCAATACGGCGTCACCACCAGAGCTTTTCGCAGGCGAAGACAGCTTTTGTTAGGATAGCTTGTACTAGCTGCCCCCTTCAAATTTGCCCGCCGTTGTTGGCTCCCTTCCCGCTCGATATTTGGGAAGAGGACCAAGGCCTCTATAAATAGGTCTAGCCACCACGGTAGGAGGGGGATCGGGATCATCTTAGCTTGGTCCAACCCGATCGAGAGCATAGCCACAAGAACACCTCAACCTCAGGAGGCTGTTCTTCCCTTGTACTCTTCATCATCAGCCCAAGAGGCAATCTACCACCACCACACTGGAGTAGGGTATTGCACCACAACGGTGGCCCGAACCAGTATAAACCTCGTGTCTTTCTGTGTTGCGAGTTCGTCGAGTTCGTCCGCGAGATCTTAGCGAGCTAGGGCATAGATTGATAGGAGGGAAAGACTTTGCGCGCACCCAAGTGTTCGAACCTTAAGGGTTTGCCGGAACCCCACATCCGACATTTGGCGCGCCAGGTAGGGGTGCGCCGGAGCTTCTTCTCCACCGACCGACTCGCCGACGCTCCGCCGCCGCGATGTCCGGCGACCCAAGGGCCAGCTCCGACCGCTGGGCAGCCTGGCCAGCCCGGGCAGCGTCGCCTGCCCATGAAGCCCACGACCCCACGCTCCAGGCGGCACGAGCACCGCCAAACTCCGCCGGGCGCGGGCAGCGCAGCCAGGCGCTGTCCGCCCTCACTCCACGGCAAGTACGAGCCATGGCAAGAGTGGCGAGTCATGCCGCGGCAACGGCACCGCACTCACGGCGGGAGCAAGCAAACATGCGGGCGGCACTCACGGTGGCAAGGGAGCTGCTGCGATGCAGACTGATGGAGAGCGGCCGGGATACGCTGCTGGACGCGGCGGCGTCGGGAGCACCACCCTTCTGCTATCGACTCCCTCCTCAAGTCGCTGCAGGGCCACACGGCGGGCATCACCACAACCGCGCGCCGTCGGCTACGCCCGGGGGCTTCATCAACATCAGTGCGGCTAGCGGCGTAGGGGGCTCCGCCGCCCCCATGCCGCCCGCAACAAGCACGGGCGCAAGCGTCGCCCCCCATGGCCCCAGCTAGATGCCGCGCTACCGTCCTCAGGACGCCACCCTGGGCCGAGTAACATGGAGCGTGGGGCACTACGGCGAGGTGTTCGGAGTGACGGCCCCGGAGGCCTACATTCCCCGCACGATGGACCAAGAGTACGCACCGGAGGACGACCCTGGCTCGTTTGTTGGAGAAGATTGGGGAGAGGGGACGCTGGGAGCCGGAGCTTTCCAAGAACCAACGGAGAACCACGATGATCGCGCCTGCAACGGCAACTACGGGGTACCGCTACTTTCTCAGGAATAGGCTTACGCTAACCATGGGCTGTAAATGAATCAGGTTGCAACATCGATCGACGAGCCCTTCATGACAGCACCCCTCCCAACAAGGGAAACACGCTGGGGGGTCGCCAGGAAGGAGCCAGGAGCAAGGCCCCTCCTCGCGCCGCGCGACGCCAGGCGACACCCGGAGTTAGGCCCTCTGCGGGGGAGGCCTCGCCAACCCTTCCCCGGCAGAGGACCTGTGGTCGTCGAGGGAACCGCTGGCATCCTCTTTCCCTCCTTTGTGTCGTCCTGGTGACTGGTTGGCTCAGAGGAGGTCAAGGCTGGCGCAAGGCGGGGCCCTCGTCTGGCAATATGAAGCAAGGCCAGTACCTGTGAAGAAGGCCCAGTGCCTGTGAAGCTCGCCGCCCATGACACTCTCACGTAATAATGAGTTGGGGTTGTACACGCTCCGGAGTCTCAGGGGTGCCGGCCTCAGGCCCTGGGGCTCCCTCCCACGCCAAGTGGCAGCACTTAGCTCCGCGCTGGTGAGAAGACTTGAAGACCAGAAGACTAGACTAGGTGTCGGACGCGGCCTTTTGCTTTGGATCCCTTTCTCTGTAGCTTTGCTTTCTGGCTCTGGATTTGAGTTGAACTTGAGTTTTTATCGATGCGCGCGGGGGAAGCCTTTTCTCGTTCGAGCAATTTCTTGCCTTCTGGATCTCGTTTTTTCCGGGACTCATGTCCGTCGCCTTCCCCTCACGAGCTCCTCGTGAGCGGGACTTCGCGAAATACGCGCACGCCAAGCGCGCGCTAGCACTGCAACTGGTGCTCACCTCTAGTGGGGCCCCTTCTAACGGGGCGACGAGTTCCGCAGGGTTCTCTGAAACTTGACGCGTCGCGACCCAGCTCAAAGCTGGAACTGACTAAGGTAAACCACGATAGAGAACTCGCACCCAGATTCATGAGCTCACGAAGACACAAACTCGCATTGCATAGGAAAGTAAAAACTGCAGTTTGCTTACATGAGGGGCTCCCCCTCTCAAAATGCTCTTACAAGTTTCCCAAGGGCCATGCCCGAGTTTGTGCGCAGGGTGAAATGACAGGAGAACAAGGGATCAGCCAGAAATGTCGCTCGCTGTGTCACCCGCGGATTCATCACTCGCGTCGTCGCCGACTTCATCGGCATCGTCGCCGCCATCGGCGACGCCCCCATCGCCGTCGTCAACCACGTCGCCTTCGTCTACGACGACCACCACCGCGTCATCCTCCGAAGTGAAGGCCCTGACCAACACGTCCACATTGTCCTCAACCCAACGCGCTAGGTCGCCCCGGACAGCCGTGGGTACGGGGGTGATAGAGGCGTCGAAATCAAAGTTGGGGTCGGCATTCAGGAGATGACTGAAGACACGGGAGAAAGCGCGCTCGAGCAGGCCACGACCCCTTTCCTTCACAAGTTGGGGCACGATGAAGTCTTCATCGCCGAGGCTTATTTCGTCTTTGGAGGGTGGCATATAGTTGCTGTCCGCCGAGTCCTCGCTTCCGACTGGCTCGTCGGAGTTACCCTGCCCCTCCTTCCTATCATCATGTTCGAATGTTGGTTCGATGGGGGCGTCTGGGTATTTGGCATTCTCCAGAGCGGGGGTTGGGGCCGCGAACCCTTGGAAGATCAAGTCTCCTCGGATATCAGCAACATAATCCAGTTCCAAAACTAATCCGGTGACCTGGGGCGTAGCTGTCGATCTGCTCTAGATGGCTAAGCGAGTTGGCCCGCAGTGCGAAGCCACCAAACACAAAGATCTGGCCAGGGAGAAAGACCTCCCTCAGGGAAGCATTGTTGTAGATGACTGATGGAGCCATCGAACCTTCTGGCGACGACACAACGGAACTCTCAATGAAAGCACCGATGTCGGTGTCAAAACCGGCGGATCTCGGGTAGGGGGTCCCGAACTGTGTGTCTGAGGATCGAAGGTAATAGGAGACAGGGACACGATGTTTACCCAGGTTCGGGCCCTCTTAATGGAGGTAATACCCTACTTCCTGCTTGATTATCTTGGATGAATATGGGGTTACAAGAGTTGATCTACCTCGAGATCATAATGGCTAAACCCTAGATGTCTAGCATGTATGATTATGATTGTCCCTCTACGGACTAAACCCTCCGGTTTATATAGACACCGGAGGGGGCTAGGGTTGTACAGAGTCGGTTTACAGAGAGAGGAATATTCATATCCAAAAGCCAAGCTTGCCTTCCACGCAAAGGAGAGTCCCATACGGACACGGGAGGAAGTCTTGTGTCTTGTATCTTCATGGCCCATTAGTCCGGCCCACGTCACACAGCCCGGAGGCCTGAGGACCCCATTAATCCAGGACTCCCTCACCCACTATTTCAAAAGACGCCCTCCTCGCCTGAAATCGCTTGCGCCCACTATTTGGGAGAAGCAAAGTTACTCTACTATCCTTGACCCTGAGTACACAAACCCAAGACGAGAAGCCTAAAGGCAGGGGTAGAACTGTAACCCCTCCCCCCACACACACACACATTTTAGACAAATGCGTCCATAAGACATGGTTCCCCCTTCCAATTCCCCATTCATACCTCGTGGGCGCCAAATCACCTTCTCCCCGGAAGCTCCCTTCTCCCCAGCCATGAAACCTCAGCCCCTCCTCCATGGCGCCCCCACCGCTCCAAATTCACTGCGCCCTCCTCCCCAATGTTGGAGACACTGTCCGTTTGCCATCATGCATTGGGCTGTGTGCCTCTTACTCCATGCTGCCGGAGTTGCCTCGACGACGGCCACGTGAACCATACCGGAGCTGATTCACCCCCGCCATTGTGCACGGTGTCGGAGTGGCTCCAACTTCGGATCCGTCCAGGGCCCCAGCGCTGCTTCCCCGTAGCCGTCGACCGTCCCGACATCTCTTCTTCCCTGCCACCGGTAGCCACCGCAATCGCGCCGGCCTCGCCGACTTGGTAGCTGGAGCTGCCTACTTCACCGGGCCGCAAGATAGGTCGTACCCTCATCTCAAATCACTTTATTTAGGCGTCAGTTGTCTGAATTTTTATTCTGGGCCAATCGATTCCCAATGGGAAGCAACACCTGTCGGCGTTCTGGGAACGGGGGTCCCTAGACTTGCCTGCCTGCGGCCCACAGCGTGGCTAAGCCGGCAGGCCGTACGGCCCATCTTCATCAACATGGCATCCAAGACCCTTGCGAGGGTCCAAGCCTCGCGAGGCGGACGACACAAGACCTCCTCTGGAGTAGCCTAGCCGGGCAGGCTCACGAGGAGCGGAGATATCAAGGCGGGGCAAACCTCATGAGGCCCTCGTGACGTGAGCCATGACGAACAACACCAGGCGGGCGCCAGCGCGCACAACGTCCTTCTTTCCTTTTTTGGTGCTAAGGACGCCAGCGCAGGCGAAGAGTACCGAGGCATCAGGCAAAGGTTGCTATGTTGGTGCAACAAGACCAAGACCAAGAGGACGGCAAGACGGAGGTCATCGTGGAGCCCAATACGGCGTCACCACCAGAGCTTTTCGCAGGCGAAGACAGCTTTTGTTAGGATAGCTTGTACTAGCTGCCCCCTTCAAATTTGCCCGCCGTTGTTGGCTCCCTTCCCGCTCGATATTTGGGAAGAGGACCAAGGCCTCTATAAATAGGTCTAGCCACCACAGTAGGAGGGGGATCGGGATCATCTTAGCTTGGTCCAACCCGATCGAGAGCATAGCCACAAGAACACCTCAACCTCAGGAGGCTGTTCTTCCCTTGTACTCTTCATCATCAGCCCAAGAGGCAATCTACCACCACCACACTGGAGTAGGGTATTGCACCACAACGGTGGCCCGAACCAGTATAAACCTATTGGCTTTCTGTGTTGCAAGTTCGTCAAGTTCGTCCGCGAGATCTTAACGAGCTAGGGCATAGATTGATAGGAGGGAAAGACTTTGCGCGCACCCAAGTGTTCGAACCTTAAGGGTTTGCCGGAACCCCACATCCGACATTTGGCGCGCCAGGTAGGGGTGCGCCGGAGCTTCTTCTCCACCGACCGACTCGCCAACGCTCCGCCGCCGCGATGTCCGGCGACCCAAGGGCCACCTCCAACCGCTGGGCAGCCTGGCCAGCCCAGGCAGCGTCGCCTGCCCATGAAGGCCACAACCCCACGCTACAGGCAGCGCGAGCACCGCCAAACTTCGCCGGGCGCGGGCAGCGCAGCCAAGCGCTGTCCACCCTCACCCCACGGCAAGTACGAGCCATGGCAAGAGTGGCGAGTCATGCCGCGGCAACGGCACCGCACTCACGGCGGGAGCAAGCAAACATGCGGGCGGCACTCACGGTGGCAAGGGAGCTGCTGCGATGCAGTCTGATGGAGAGCGGCCGGGATACGCTGCTGGAGCGTGTTGCTGAGCTGCTGGACGTGGCGGCGTCGGGAGCACCACCCTTCTGCTATCGACTCCCTCCTCAAGTCGCTGCAGGGCCACACGGCGGGCCTCACCACAACCGCGCACCGTCGGCTACGCCCAGGGGCTTCATCAACATCAGCGCGGCTAGCGGCGTAGGGGGCTCCGCCGCCCCCGTGCCGCCCGCAACAAGCACGGGCGCAAGCGTCGGCCCCCATGGCCCTAGCCAGATGCCGCGCTACCGTCCTCAAGACGCCACCCTGGGCCGAGCAACATGGAGCGTGGGGCACTATGGCGAGGTGTTCGGAGTGACGGCCCCGGAGGCCTAGATTCCCCGCATGATGGACCAAGAGTACGCACCGGAGGACGACCCTGGCTCGTTTGTTGGAGAAGATTGGGGAGAGGGGACGCTGGGAGCCGGAGCTTTCCAAGAACCAACGGAGAACCACGATGATCGCGCCTGCAACGGCAACTACAGGGTACCACTACTTTCTCAGGAACAGGCTTACGCTAACCATGGGATGTAGATGAATCAGGTTGCAACATCGATCGACGACCCCTTCACGACAGCACCCCTCCCAGCAAGGGAAACACGCTGGGGGGTCGCCAGGAGGGAGCCAGGATCAAGGCCCCTCCCCGCGCCGCGCGACGCCAGGCGACACCCGGAGTTAGGCCCTCTGCGGGGGAGGCCTCGCCAACCCTTCCCCCGGCAGAGGACCTGTGGTCGTCGAGGGAACCGCTGGCGTCCTCTTTCCCTCCTTTGTGTCATCCTGGTGACTGGTTGGCTCAGAGGAGGTCAAGGCTGGCGCAAGGCGGGGCCCTCGTTTGGCGATATGAAGCAAGGCCGGTACCTGTGAAGAAGGCTCAGTGCCTGTGAAGCTCGCCGCCCATGACACTCTCACGTAATAATGAGTTGGGGCTGTACACGCTCCGGAGTCTCAGGGGTGCCGGCCTCAGGCCCTGGGGCTCCCTCCCACGCCTAGTGGCAGCACTTAGCTCCGCGCTGGTGAGCAGACTTGAAGACCAGAAGACTAGACTAGGTGTCGGACGCGGCCTTTTGCTTTGGATCCCTTTCTCTCTAGCTTTGCTTTCTGGATCTGGATTTGAGTTGAAGTTGAGTTTTTATCGATGCGCGCGGGGGAAGCCTATTCTCGTTCGAGCAATTTCTTGCCTTCTGGATCTCGTTTTTTCCGAGACTCATGTCCGTCGCCTTCCCCTCACGAGCTCCTCGCGAGTGGGACTTCGCGAAGCACACGCACGCCAAGCGCGCGCTAGCACTGCAACTGGTGCTCACCTCTAGTGGGGCCCCTTCTAACGGGGCAACGAGTTCCGCAGGGTTCTCTGAAACTCGACGCGTCGTGACCCAGCTCAAAGCTGGCACTGACTAAGGTAAACCACGACAGAGAACTCGCACCCGGATTCATGAGCTCACGAAGACACAAAATCGCATTGCATAGGAAAGTAAAAACTGCAGTTTGCTTACATGAGGGGCTCCACCTCTCAAAATGCTCTTACAAGTTTCCCAAGGGCCACGCCCGAGTTTGTACGCAGGGTGAAATGACAGGAGAACAAGGGATCAACCAAAAATGTCGCTCGCTGCATCACCCGCGGATTCATCACTCGCGTCGTCGCCGACTTCATCGGCATCATCGCCGCCATCGACGACGCCCCCATCGCCGTCATCAACCACGCCGCCTTCGTCTGCGACGACAACCACCGCGTCATCCTCCGAAGTGAAGGCCCTGACCAACGCATCCACATTGTCCTCAACCCAACGCGCTAGGTCACCCCGGACAGCCGTGGGTACGGGGGTGATAGAGGCGTCGAAATCAAAGTTGGGGTCGGCATTCAGGAGATGACTGAAGACACGGGAGAAAGCGCGCTCGAGCAGGCCACGACCCCTTTCCTTCACAAGTTGGGGCACGATGAAGTCTTCATCGCCGAGGCTTATTTCGTCTTTGGAGGGTGGCATATAGTTGCTGTCCACCGAGTCCTCGCTTCCGACTGGCTCGTCGGAGTTACCCTCCCCCTCCTTCCTATCATCATGTTCGGATGTTGGTTCGATGGGGGCGTCTGGGTATTCGGCATTCTCCAGAGCGGGGGTTGGGGCCGCGAACCCTTGGAAGATCAAGTCTCCTCGGATATCAGCGACATAATCCAGATTTCCAAAACTAATCTGGTGACCTGGGGCGTAGCTGTCGATCTGCTCTAGATGGCTAAGTGAGTTGGCCCGCAGTGCGAAGCCGCCAAACACAAAGATCTGGCCAGGGAGAAAGACCTCCCTCAGGGCAGCATTGTTGTAGATGACTGATGGAGCCATCGAACCTTCTGGCGACGACACAACGGAACTCTCAATGAAAGCACCAATGTCGGTGTCAAAACCGGCGGATCTCGGGTAGGGGGTCCCGAACTGCGCGTCTGAGGATCGAAGGTAATAGGAGACAGGGACACGATGTTTACCCAGGTTCGGGCCCTCTTAATGGAGGTAATACCCTACTTCCTTCTTGATTATCTTGGATGAATATGGGGTTACAAGAGTTGATCTACCTCGAGATCGTAATGGCTAAACCCTAGATGTCTAGCATGTATGATTATGATTGTCCCTCTACGGACTAAACCCTCCGGTTTATATAGACACCGGAGGGGGCTAGGGTTGTACAGAGTCGGTATAGAGAGAGAGGAATATTCATATCCAAACGCCAAGCTTGCCTTCCACGCAAAGGAGAGTCCCATCCGGACACTGGAGGAAGTCTTGTGTCTTGTATCTTCATGGCCCATTAGTCCGGCCCACGTCACACAGCCCGTAGGCCTGAGGACCCCATTAATCCAGGACTCCCTCACCCACTATTTCAAAAGACGCCCTCCTCGCTTGAAATCGCTCGCGCCCACTATTTGGGAGAAGCAAAGTTACTCTACTATCCTCGACCCTTAGTACACAGACCCAAGCCGAGAAGCCTAAAGGTAGGGGTAGAACTGTAACCCCCCCACACACACATTTTAGACAAATGCGTCCATAAGACATGGTTCCCCCTTCCAATTCCCCATTCATACCTCGTGGGCGCCAAATCACCTTCTCCCCGGAAGCTCCCTTCTCCCCAGCCATGAAACCTCAGCCCCTCCTCCATGGCGCCCCCACCGCTCCAAATTCACCGCGCCCTCCTCCCCAATGTTGGAGACACTGTCCGTTTTCCTTCATGCATTGGGCTGTGTGCCTCTTACTCCGTGCTGCCGGAGTTGCCTCGACGACGGCCACGTGAACCATACCGGAGCTGATTCACCCCTGCCATTGTGCACGGCGTCGGAGCGGCTCCAACTTCGGATCCCTCCAGGGCCCCAGCGCTGCTTCCCCGTAGCCATCGACCGTCGCGACATCTCTGCTTCCCTGCCGCCGGTAGCCACCGCAACTGCGCCGGCCTCGCCGACGCGGTAGCTGGAGCTGCCTACTTCACCGGGCTGCAAGATAGGTCGTACCCTCATCTCAAATCACTTTATTTAGGCGTCAGTTGTTTGAATTTTTATTCTGGGCCAATCGATTCCCAATGGGAAGCAACACCCCTCGAGGCGGCGGAGCTCCTAGGCTGCCGGTTGGCTGGTGTCTAACGTAAGGGCGCGGGGGCGCAAGTTCGGCATGGAAGCAGCGCTTAGATGGCTATCTTAGAGTTGCGTGGGTTGAAGGTACTGCCGCCACTAGATCTGCATGACGACGAGTCTTTGTGGGTTGGCCGAGGGCGGCGCAACCACGGCAGTGCGGTGGGGTGGGGAACTGGGTTTTGGTCAGAGCTCTCGCGGCCACGGACGGCGGAGGCAGGCTGCTCTACCGGTGGTCGCTGGCTCTTCGGGGAAGATTCCGAACAGTGTTAGCTGGGAGGCACAAGACGGCCATCAAGCCATCCGGCGTAGATCGGACAATACCAAAATAAAATAAAATCGTGTGAGCCCAATTTAGTCTTCATTCAACAAACGTGTGACCACTCTCGTACCTTGTTGTTGATCTCCTAGGGTATTTCTTCAGATCAGAGATATGTGTCGTTCTTAACATTATGCGTTTTCTGCATCTTCAGCCACACCGTCTTCCAACTCACCGTAGCTGCTCCAACAAGGGAAGCATACACTAGAAGGGAGCTATAGTCCCCACTCAACAGTTCCCTGCATCGAATGCGCATACCCGACTTGGATAGCCACAACAACTACAGGGCCATCGACAAGTCAGCACATGATGCTCACTCCTATGGATGGCGGCCAGATAGGTTGTACCCTCATCTTACTTGTGTGCAACATTTATGGCTTTGTTATTCATCTAAGCATGGGAAATAGATTATCACATTTCACTGTATATTCATGCTAATCTCTTACGGGTCTTGTTCAGGAGTTAACATTGTTCCATAGTTCAGCTAAGAGACTTGTTCTTTAGGTAACGTTGTTCCATAGTTTCCATCAACCAATGCTATCCCACAGGCCGGTGATTATAGTACTATACCACTTCTAGTATTACCTATGTTGTTCTTTAATACTTTTGTGTGCCATCTAGTTAATCTCAAGTACAAACCATATATATTCTATATCTTTCGTCTGTGTTCTCCCTTTAGTTTTTGAGACATGTTGATGCTAGTTAACCCCAGTCCTACTATTTATGTCATCTCCTACAAGCACTCATTACATAAATCTAACTAATAGTTGTCTTCCATGCATTCATATATAATTGCACACACTGATTTATCCACAAGAACCTCACGGAGCAATGTAATGGCCAACAAACTTGACATCAATGATACCCAATATGATGGAACATGTAAAGGCAGTTCTTCAGAAGACTTGCAGAAAGATGATGAATCCTATTCACCCCACAAGGTCCTTGCTCTAACTTGGCCCGTGATATGGGTACAACATGCATATAATGTCCTGGAGTGCATCTACTCTGTTGCAATGCCTTGTGCTTAGCCTGCTGATCATGCTTGTAAATATGTCATGCCTTCCTATTTTCCAGTACCTATTCCATTCATGATAACATGTTTTCAAATTCAAGTACTGTCATTCTACTCTATCGCAATGCCATCTGCTTAGTTTGGACATCATGCTTCTGAATATCTTATGCATTGTTATTCATTAGTATGTACTTCATCTGTCTACCATACCATGTTCTTTTTTTACATTGAAGTGATGTTCTAGTAGTCTGTTGCAATGCCACCTTAGTTTCCCAATCATACACGCATATGTTGCCTTAGTGTTTTTCTGTATGTATTCTGCTAGCATACAGTTTTACATTCAAGTAGTGTTTTTTACACCGTTGTCCTGTCGTATCCCTAGCTCTTACATCATACTCCCTCTGTCCGGATTACATGTCGCAGAAATGGATAAAAATGGATGTATCTAGAACTGAAATACGCCTAGACCCATCCATTTATTTTCGGATGGAGGGATAACATGTCAATATGTCATGACTTTCTATTCTTCAGTACCTATTCCATCTCTGCTGTAGCATGTTTTATAATTGAAGCACCATTCTTCTATATAAGGCATCCAAGGGGAAGACAGCTGTGTTAGAATCTGAAGGGTTACAAACCAGGTTTTTGCAAAAGATCCAAACGCCAGGAGATAGTAAACCAACTCCAGTTTTCATAGATACTACTCCAGCACAGAGAAACCCAACTCCTACTGATAATAAGCATATTCCAGTGGCCAAAGAACTAGTCCGCTCCAGTCCAAAAAAAATATGTCAACACCATTCTAAGAAGCGCGTGCGTATCCTCGCATCATGAAATTTTATAGCATTCGGATCATATTTTCTACGTGTTTCTTACCCATCTCTCTTTTAGAAAATAAGGTTAAACAGTAGAAGACTTTCCGCACTGGGACTATATTCGAGGAAAGTATCTTGCGGGAATTCTCTATGCTCCAATGCTGATGTAAGTACCTATTGTATATCACTATACTTTTACATCAGCATGTATTTTGTAAATCGGCGTGAATCCAACCTTTATCTGATCTAAATTTAGTTGTAGAAAAATGTATGGGGTTGTTTGGTTCCCAGCCACAGTTTGCCAAGCCAAAATTTGGCAGCCACAGTTTAGTTGGCATGTGTTTGGTTTTTGCCACACTTTGGCTTGCCACACTTTATTGCCCCTATGGCCCACTTGTCATAGAGACAATTTTTTGCCAACTTTTGCCAAAGTTTGGCGTCCAATTTCTCAGCCACACTTGTGTGGCTTGCCATACTTGTGTGGCTAGCCACACTTTGGCTTGGCCACACTAGTCTCCAACCAAACAAACCCTAAAGGCGACAATGTTGATTTTCGTAAGGAAAACTGCCTCATAGTTTTGCATACTGAGCTACATGAGTGTACTATCTCATATCATGCACATTACTGAATTGTAGTGCTGCTCTGGTTGCCCATTCATTCATTGTGTCAATGTTGCTTTCATATTACCTTACCTGGCTGATGATAGTTGTGCCATATTGTGTTAATTTGGTGTAGCTGGTGTGGTTTGGTTGCCCAAATGTTCGTTGTGCCAATGTTGGTTTCCTATTATCTGACCTGGACAATGATATCGATGCTAGTGTGTTAATTTGGTGCAGGCTACTGAAGATAAGAAGACAAACTCTGAAAACAGCAAGGCAACCCCATTGTTTCTTTCCAATAAATCTAGGTCGGGTAATATGGCAATAACTCTTGATTAATCTGTTCAGTTCCCCTCCTAATTTATGTTATGATGCAGTGGTCGAGACACTCTCCACTATCAATAATACAAGCCTGCCAAAATCGCCATCTGAATCTGTTCAGTTTCCTCTGTCTCGAATGCAATGGAAAAATGTATGTTTGTGAACCAATTACTGGCCGAAGCAATGATGGAAATGGTGGAGGAATCAGAGGTGCACATTCGTGCGCAACAACAACTGATTAATGTTTTCAGAGACAGTGTAGCAAAGCAGCAAGAACTTGCCCACATGCTTATGGGCGTCATCCGCGCTGAGGTTGCAGATTGTGACATTGTAGATCGTTAGGTTCTATTCATTTATTTGCACAGGGATCAATCTTTGATTGCCCAGTGGATGTAATTTCCTGTAATATATGCTGGATGTGCAACGTTTTTCCCTGTATGCCATACCTTCGCTTAGCGTGCCTCGCATTCCAGCTAAATGGTCACTAGGAAGCTAAAAAAGTAGTGAATTTATTAGTTAGCACGAACACTCGTGGGCCCTATATGAAGGAAGCAGCCCACTGGCCTTAATGAGCTTCCCTAATGGGCTCGCAGGGGCCAAAATTCTCATAGGCCTTTGATTGATCAGTTTTGGTCCTGTGCATAATTGCTTGTCGTAATGGGCTCAAATTATCTAATTGGGCCTACAGACATGTTCGAACTTTAGTGGGCCCATTAAGTTAATGGGCCTTTACCAGGCCGAAAGTTAATGGTCGGCCCTGTTACCTCCCAGGTCGTTAATAGGCCGACATCGAAGCGGGCAACAGGTGGGCCCATTTGATTTCACGGACCGTTAACATGCCAATACTAAGGTCAGGCTACATATGGCCTAACTATACCGTGGGCCTTTAGTAGGCCAAAAGAGACAGTGGGCTCGTACTGGACCATGAAGAGCATGGGCCACTAAGAGGCCGAAAGTTAGGTCGTACTGTATATGGCCCAACTGTGTTTTGGGCCTTTAGCAGGCCGAAAGAGAAACCGGGCTAGTATTGGACTATGAAGAGCATGGGCCGTTAAAAGGCCAAAACTCAGGTCCGACTACAAATGGCCCAACTCATTTATGGGCCGTCGACAGGCTGAAAGACACACCGGGCTGGAAATTGGCCCAACACTTAAATGGGTCACTAAAAGGCCGAAAGATGTACATCCTGAAAATTGGCCCATCCCTTGAATGGGCCGTTAACAGGCCGAAACCACATTGGGCCAATATTGAGCCCAAATATATAGCGGGCTGTTAATGGGCTCGAACTGACGATGGGCTGCAATGGTGTCAAATCGTTAACGGGCCATTGACAGGTCGAATTGGCACATTTGTATGGGCCGTGGGCTTAAATGGACCTGACACAAGTAGGCCTTATATGGGCCGTCTTGCTAATTTTTACTATGCCGGCCTTTTTCACCAGAATGGTCCACTATTGGGCCGTGCCACGTGTCGACCTATCATAGGCGCCTTCTGTCCAATGAGTGGATGACATATGTTCCAACGGTGAGCCAACACATGTTTCCTCTGGCCAATGAGAATTTTACACATGGAAAATCCCCATTGACCCCAGCTGTTAACGGGTTATCGGATCCGAAACCGGACCCGATAGCTTAACGGCGACCCGTTATGGTGGATGCCATGTGTCAGTTACCCTTGAGGAAAGCACTTCCGTGATGCACCATTTATCGTCATGGAAGTGGACACTTCCGTGATGATAATTTTGGTAATGTCATGGAACACTTCTACGACAACACATGTATGACTATCTTGATTTTGTCACAAAATCGTCATGGATGTACATGCATGACAGAAAACGTGACCTACTGTGACAAACACGTATCATCACGGAAGTGTACTTTTTTGTAGTGTATGTGACTCCTCTGTTTGTCCAATTAGTTTTTGCTTTAGTGGTTTATATTTTGAATAATTAGCTACTCTTGGTGCTGCTGTAGATGAGCTTGCATGTTGAATTCTTGGAGTTCTAAGTTGTTTGAATGCTTTCTATGG
Organism: Triticum aestivum; assembly: GCF_018294505.1. Lineage (NCBI taxonomy): Eukaryota > Viridiplantae > Streptophyta > Magnoliopsida > Poales > Poaceae > Triticum > Triticum aestivum. The sequence continues at coordinate 302,397,988 of NC_057808.1, read as the reverse complement.
CCTCTATGTATCCCTATGAGTAGTTTCTACCAACCTTGTAAAGTTTTGTTGATAAATTTTTGTCACCCAAAAATTTTCAAAAAATTGTACGCGAATATGATGATCCTCTTTGGAAGGAGGTCTTAGAAGAGGAGATCCTCGGAGGCATCTTCTAGTGACAACTTCGTTCATCGGTCTTATGTTGAACCAAGTGAAAGTTCCATACGAGATGCCGCCACCAAACCATGCCTATGGCCATGCGACGATTATATAGTGCATGTGGGCATTAAGGAGGAATTTGAGCAATATGTTCACAATGCCGGTCTCGGTCCCTACATTTCAGGGCAGGCCGAGGCATCTGCACCGAGAGCCTCTGTGAGCTACCACACCGACTATTATCCAGGCTACTGACTGATTACCAAGTTAGGCCAAAAGCCTAAGCTTGGGGGAGTACGCATTTTTACCAACATTACATTCATGTTCACACATTTCATTCCAGTTGTTGGTGTCCACACTTTTTCATTGTACCATCGATGTTAAATTTATTTTACCGTTTTCTTCTTGTGTGTTTGAAAAACTTTGAGAAAATACAAAAATATTTCCTGCTTCTTTTTTTATTTTTCTTTCTAGAGTAGTTAGCTGTAGCACTAAAAAGAAAACCCAAAAAGATTTCCTTGTCCTTCTTTTGCTTGTTGGGAGCTTTCCCGTGTAAATAGTTTTTATCGTTTTTGTTTTCCCCCTTTTTATTTGCTTTCTTTCAAGAAAATCAAAAACTCCAAAAATATTTTAGTGTGTTTCTCTAAATTTCTTTTCTTTTATTTGAGTCTTACCGAGGAGAAGACCACGATGAAAATGTCGAGTGGCTCTCATTTGCATTATTGTTGATCTAGCAAAGAGCCTTTATTACCTTGGCTTCTCCTGTTGAATAAAATGTTTGTAGATTCCAGCTTAGTCCACGGCACTCTTGCACTATTATTATTTTCACACTGTTCGGTCGTGCAAGTGAAAGGCAATAAAGACGATATTTGATGAACTGGCCATGGCAGAGAGAAACGGGTATGAACTTGACTTGTTCTGTTTTTGTAAATATGTTTAACCTAGTATCCATGATTCAGACCATTATGATTAAACATGTTTGCAATGACTATTAGAGATTATAGTTTCTCATGCCATGCATAAGTATCTAGGAGTGGATAATGATTTATCTTAGATATCAACATTGCGTTAAAATGATTGTGATGTAGTATGATGATATGGTATCCTCCTCTGAATGTTTGAGTGACTTGACTTGGCACATGTTCATGCATGTAGTTGAATCAAAACCAACATAGCCTCTATGATATTTATGTTCATGGTGTTCATATCCTACTCATGCTAGCACTACAAAAAAGACACTTCCGTGATGATACGTGTTTGTCACAGTAGGTCACATTTTCTGTCATGCATGTACTCCCTCCGTTTGGAATTACTTGTCGCGGAAATGGATGTATCTAGACGTATTTTAGTTCTAGATACATCCATTTCTGAGACAAGTAATTCCGAACGGAGGGAGTACATCCATGACAAATTTATGACAGAATCAAGATAGTCATACCTGTGCTGTCCTAGAAGTGTTCCATGACATTACCAAAATTATCATCACAGAAGTGTCCACTTCCATGACGATAAATCGCGCGTCATGGAAGTGCTTTTGTCAAGGGTGACCGACAAGTGGCATCCATCGTAACGGGACGCCGTTAAGCTATCGGGTCCAGTTTTGGATCCGATAACCCACTAACAGCCCAGACCAATGAGGATTTTCCACGTGTAAAATTCTCATTGGCCGGAGGAAACACGTGTTGGCTCACCTTAGGGACAGATGTCATCCATTCATTGGACATGAGGCGCCTATGATACGTCGACATGTGGCACAGCCCAACAGAGGCCCATTCCGGTGAAAAGGCCGGCCTATTTGACTTGGTCAAAAGGTAATGGGCCGGCCCACGGAAAGCCTATTAACGGCCCATTCGTATATAGCCCATTTACGGCCCGCTAACTGACGGCCCGTTAAGGCCTATCCGAATTAAGCCCAGTAGTTTCATCTGGGCCTTCCAATATGATTCCAGCCCGTTGTAACTTCCGGCCCATGTATGGCCCATGATGTCTTTCGGCCCATACGAGACCATTTGTAACTCTTGGCCCATTAACGGCCCGTGGTGAATCTGGCCCGCAATGAACAGTTTACCCCTTTATACCCATTAATGGCCCATTATTCCATTGGGCCATTTCCAACCCGTGTTATCTTTCGGCCTCTTAGGGCCCATTTATTCTTGGGCTCATTTCCAGCATTCGGTTACTTACGGCCCGTCATTGGCCTTTTCTGCTTGTGGGCCAAATTCAGCCCGCGGTTACAATCGGCCCGTTACTTCGTTGGGCGATTTTCGTAACGTCGTCAAATACGGCCGATTAACAGCGGCCTGTTATTGTCGGCCCATGAACGGACGATTCCAAATCTAGCCCGTTTACGGCCCATAATGTGGTCTGTTATTGGCCCATGTTTGGCCTATCGATCGTACGGCACGTACAAGGCCCATTGATGCTATGGCCCGTAGAAGGCCCATTGATGCTACGGCCTGTAGAAGGCCCATTGTTTCTACGGCCCGTAGGAGGCCCATGGTAAGTACAGTAAATATGTAGCCCATCGTTATTGTGGCCTAGTTCTAAAAAATAGGTTATTACGGCCACTAGCAAACCGTGGAACAAGAACTGCACTGACTACAAACAAACAAATAAACAAGACAACAAGGAAATAAATAAGCAAGCAACTTACGCTAGGCTATCACGGCTATTACACATATTACATCCACAAGGAATCAAAGTTCACCACCAGTGCAAATATAGGGAACAAAGCAACATATCATATACACTGGTTGTCAAAGTTGGCGACCAGTGCAAATAAACGCTGCAGCAAAATAAGTCCAGAACTGAAACAATATCCTGGGTACCCATAATGCTGGCAAGATGCTTAGCAAGCTTATTAACTTTCTCTTGTTTGGCGCTCAAATCCTCCAGCACTTGTTGTTGCACTAGAAAGTATGCATCTGAATTCTGCAGGGATTTCCTCAGTCCTTCGGCTTCCTGTTGCATAACATTTGATCGATGTCTTTCAACTTGAAGTTGAGACACAAGAAGCTGAACTAATTCAGGCAGCGAGTTCGAAGAGCTGGTGCCAGCAGTAGTAGCCAGTAACTCGAACACTACATCAAGACAAGACTTTGGGGTTGTCTCAGTGTCTTCAATATAGTTTTTATCAGCTTTCTTGGAGACCAATAGGGATGTCTCACTATCTTGAACCTTATCTGCATTACTTTCTTTACCATTGCATAACGGGGTACTCTTCTCCAATATTTTATCCGCGTTCTAAAAGAGAAACAAACAAACACATCACAGGTTTACAATGTAGCATATGAAACTCATTTTGGTAAACCAGTTCAGTAGTAAGTGAACATGATAACAGCATGAAACAAACATATATCTATGTAGTATGGTCACTTATGGTCTATATCATTCTAGTTTATGTTGCCAAATCAAGATAGATACAATTTGAATCATATCTATTTAATACAAAGCAGCATAGACAGAATATAAGTGTGGGAAACTACACAGCAATAACAACACTTTTAATGTGCATGGCATGAGAACATAACTGTTTATTCAATTGAAACTGAAATCAACATAGAGCAAGTTACAACAGCAAATACGTTAAAGAAACATGTTCAAAACGTACCTGTTGCGCCATTGGAGTTTCAGTTGCATCCTTCAATTTGAAATTAGTTGGTATGAGTAAATACAATGATGCAAGAGCAAAGTAGTATGAACCATAGCTACGGAACCTGACCTGAGAACAATTCTTCTTATGCTTTAAGCGTTGACTTGGGGTTCGGAGTGGTGGTCCTCGTGCTTTGGGCACTGCAATTGCCTTAATAACTGCTCGTGTTTGGGTGCTCTGTGGTGGAGACGGTGCTGTGTCAACTAGAACTGGGTTACTATCTGCTGGGGTTGGGGTTAGAAGGGGTTGTCGGTGTCAAAACCGGCGGACCTCGGGTAGGGGGTCCCGAACTGTGCGTCTAAGGATGATGGTAACAGGAGACGGGGGACACAATGTTTACGCAGGTTCGGGCCCTCTCTATGGAGGTAATACCCTACTTCCTGCTTGATTGATCTTGATGAATATGAGTATTACAAGAGTTGATCTACCACGAGATCGTAATGGCTAAAACCCTAGAAGTATAGCTTGTATGACTATGATCGTGCGTCTACGGACCTAGCCCTCCGGTTTATATAGGCACCGGAGGGATCTAGGGTTACATAATGTCGGTTACAGAGAAAGGAATCATATCATGGACGCTAGGCTTGCCTTCCACGCCAAGGAGAGTCCCATCCGGACACAGGTAGAGTCTTCGGCCTTCGTATCTTCATGGCCCGTCAGTCCGGCCCATGGCTAACAAGCCGGACGCCCCGAGGACCCCCTAGTCCAGGACTCCCTCAGTAGCCCCCGAACCAGACTTCAATGACGAGGTGTCCGGAGCGCAGATTGTTTTCGGCATTGCAAGGCTGGTTCCTCCCCCGATGACTTTAAAGTGATGTATTCGGCCTTCCATTTAATGTCAAACCCCTTGGCTTTTGTATATCAACAACTTCAACTTCCACGTGTCGGGTGAATGCGAGAGGTTAGGGTATTTTGCAGATAGCCCCCTGGCCAGGCGAGGAAGAGTGTCTATTTAAAGAGATTGGATCTCAGATCCATTCGGCACCACGCGGAAAAATCCTCAGAGATTGCTAGGAGAGACCACTCCAACATGGCCAGCGCTCCCAGCTCCTCCTCCCGTCCCTGCGGCCAAGAAAAAGGCGAGCGGGAGAGGTGCTCCGCTCCCCATAGTCAGCTGGAGAAGCTACAAACGCAGGGATTTCTTCGTCCTGCGGATTTGGTACCTGTCCGGGCAGGGTCGACCTCCTTCAATGGTGAGGCGCAGGCGGAGAATTTCCCCAATCCATCTGAGGGGGAATGAGTGTGTTTCGTCCCCTACCTGCTGAGTGGCGTCGGGTTTCCAATTCATCCGTT
>NC_057808.1:301416309-301473105 GCF_018294505.1 Triticum aestivum | reverse complement strand
TTTTGGCTTTTTTGAACAGAAGATGGGACGCGCTTGTTTGAAATTTGGGGAAAGTACAAACTTTGCCCCCTCTTAAATTTCGGACCTACTGCGGGTCGGGGGTAGGATGGTAATCCCCGGTGTCCCAAATAGTGGGCGGGAGCGATTTCAGCTGCGCGCATGTGTGCTTAGGCGGCCATTGTGTATGAATGTTTTTCGGAGGCGGTTGCGTGGCGTCTAGATGAAGCTACAAACCACCCCGGTTTAGACCTTTGGACGTCGGGCCGGTAGGTTTCACGGGTCAGAGTTATTAGAAAATTAATTTCCTTGTACTACCAAACATTGGTCTCACGCGGTTTTGGTCGAGTAGAGGCTCTTTTGGCGCTTCGTTCAAAATTTTGAAACACAAGCATTCACGTTTAGAGTACTCTTGAACTTTGAGGATTGACCTAAATAGACAATGTTAAATTTGACCTTGTATGTTTGAAAACCTCATTAAATTATACGCTTATTTTTGAAATTTTGACACTTGAAAATCCTATAACGACGATTATTTTGGAATGGAGGAGCTAAATTAGAATCTATTTTGTACACGACTACATATGCTATTATGTACAAAATCAGAGGAAAGATTGGCGCCCCCATAATTTAGGTATGATTTACAAATGCCATGATATCAAATTCAAATAATTGAATGGACTTCATGTTGAATTCGATTTTTTAAAACCACCTTAAGTTGAATTCAAATGTATGCTAGTTCATAGGTAGCTATTTATAATGTTCATTGTGTAACTTTCGTATGTATAATGTGCTTTACACACACAACATGAACTATACTCACGTTTATATTCGATTGCTAAAGCGATGCATCGTCTGGAGTTCAAAATACTAACTATGTGGATCAATTGTGTCGAATAATAACATAGACATGCTCAAATTCGATAGAATCTAGATGTCTGATGGATCAATGACCGTTCCTTACGCGAATTGCCAATATCATGATTCCATCCTAATATTTGGATACAATTTATATCTTTAATCAATGTGTACAGCAGTCTTGTACGTGTAGTTTCACTCTCCATCGGTGGTCTCTCACACATGCTCACACACTCTCTCCCGAGGTGTCTTTCTCACACACATGCTCTCGATATAACCCTCCCTCCCCCTCGTAACCATTTACGACTGTTTTCACTAACCTTTATCACAAGTAGTCTTCCTCTCGCAAGCATACACACGCACAATCCCCATCGACCCTTTCTATATACATAGACCTGCCTGCGTGTCTCCTGTACGCACATTATCTTTAGGCCTGTCTCTCACGCATTGTTTGACACCTCTCTTCCTAATCGACGAGTATGATTCTAGCAGAGCATTCTGTAGGATGCCCCTTAAAGTTAGGTTGGATGAATAGTAATATCAGAGATAAAGGGGTTACCTTAGTCCGAGAACGTAGGGTTACAAATCCTAGCCGGCTTTGTCAGTGGACATAGAGTCCTTCACAATTATGCTATCTTTGTCTTGTACGACTAGTCATCCATGGGTCTCCCTAAATGCGTCACGGGCCGACCAATGTGGCGCAGGACGGAACCGAACGAAGGGCCTCACCACGACCCACCGGACCTCACGTGGTGACACACCCTCTGCCCCCACGTCTCGTTATCTTCTCACACCCACACATACCAACACAGACACCACACACAAAAAAATATTCTCCTGGTGCCTCTATCCACTCCCCCCTTGCATATACACACTCAAGGGAATCTCTCGCCGTGACGTCATATTCGTCTCTCTCTCTCTAGACCACTCTCATTTCTCGTGCTATCTCTCCCACGCCCCCTGTCGGCCCCTCTATCCATGCCTCTCTCGAATACGTAATACACACACATACCTCTCTAGGCCCTGCCAAATGCATCAACTACACATTCACACATGTTACATCACGTACCCCATTGATCTTAAAAGCCCTCTCTTCACGTTTATTTCGCATACAACATTCCTTTTGAACAAAGTGTGGCCAAAAAAATATTTTAGAATTTCTACATATATACAACATTACAAAGTTATATGGAGGAGTATGAACGCTTGCATTGCATGGTGCCCACAATGATATTTATTCCGTACTATGAATTTGTATATTTTTATACTATATATAAAGTTAGTCATAATAAAGAGAAACGAAGAGCATCTCTCTCTCCATCGCATACCCCCCTCTACGCCCCTTTCATGTACGCACACAAACTATCTCCAGGTCCTCTAAAAGTAAGCCCCCAGCACATTCACGCATGTTTCATCTTTCTCTCGCGATATATACAGTGACGATCATTGTATTTGAAGCGAAAGCATGATACATACATTGGACTTCAGAATCCACTCATTACGGTCACCATTTATGTTTTGTGGTTATTATACAGTCACGGGCTCACCGTACAACTCTGTATTTGCTCAAGACACGACTAGTTGACCAGTTAAACGCTCCACGTGGCACCTCTAGTGTTGCATCACATTATATCACTACCATCGGGCCCACCTGTCGGCTTGTATCTACTCTACATCTACACTCTTATCAAATACTAGCAAGATGCCCATGCGTTGCATGGAACATAAAGATGCATTTGTATGAGTAGTTTATCTTGTGGGAGAAAAGGATGAACAAGGGAAGGCCTTATTTGCAAGTGTGGAGAGGGGTGTGGATATCTTTTTGCAAAATTGCCATAGTTTCCTTCCTATCCGTCAGATATAGATCGGACGGCCTATATTGCAGGATAGCAGGCACACGATCATCACCGACTATGCTTTTTATAAGAGTAGGGATAAAATACACTCTTATAAAAACAGAGTTGGTGATGATGGTGTGCCTGCCATCCTGCAATATAGGCCGCCCGATTTATATCTGATGGATAGGAAAGAAACTATGACAATTTTGCAAAAAGGTACCCACACACCTCTCCACATTTGCAAATAAGGCCTTCCCTCGTTCATCCTTTTCTCTCACAAGATAAACTAGTCATACAAATGCATTTTGATGTTACGTGCAACGCACGGGCATCTTGCTAGTAAGAATGAAAACAAACGACAAAAAAATATTGGACGGTGGTTCGAAGTCATGACCACGGGCACAGCGGACAAGGTGGCCTTGTATTGGTATGTCGAGCCATCTGTTTTAACACACAGGAGCTGGTGTGGTGATTATACACACACGCACGCATGCACACGAACTGCATGCACGCAACACTCACACGAACACATGCACCCACGCACGCACGCAACACTCACACGTACACACGCAGCCAGCACGCACACAACACTCACATGAACACACGCACGCATGCATGCACACACCAGTACACCACACGACCAACACACACTCTCACGCTCAAGTGCTCAACCTACACGTGCATGCGCACACATCAGGCCCTGACAGACACATACACAACCAGGTGATTCCCGCGCACAGGGTGGAGTCTTGTCACGCCTGCGTAAATTTGTGTTTATCTGACCTTTTCCCTATGCGAACTGATAGGTGGGACCCACAAGGAACGTGGTCCATTTAACTAGTCAACATGGTGCCACGCAGACTATTTGGCCGGTCAACAGAGTGCAATCCGATGCTGAACCGTGAGCAAGTGACCGTATAATCACCGCAAAACGTATATAGTGACCGTAATCAGCTTATTTTGAAGTTCGGTGAACGTATTACGCTTTTCTCTCTGTAGGCCCTCCAAAACTACATCTCTACACGTTCTCGCATGTTACATCTAACAACTATGCAATACAACACTACTACTACACTCTAACACAATAAATCATATGTGTTTTTAGTTTTACTAGATATCATATTGTTACTTAATTATTCAGTTTGCATACATTAAAATTGCCTTTGAAATGTATGGCCAGTATCATATACCGCGCGGGAAAAATCCCGCCCTTTCCTGTTTAATCGGGTTTGTATCGATGGATCGTGCGAAACAACAAAACTATAGTACTATATACAGTACAAGTGACAGTTCACTGGGCCGTCGTGTCGTGTACTCCTCCGTCGTAAGAGTGGAGCGCTCGCTTTCATAAATCTTCTAGTCTCTTTCACCGACATGTGGGGCATCAAGCTGCCAGGTCCACGTGCCATACCAGAATACAGTGCAGAGCAGCCGGGGTGAAGCACCCAGTCATGGCGCCGGCGTAGTAATGAGCAATGAGGCGTCAAATCACAAAGCTACACCTTTCCCGCAGTTAAGTTGGAGGGACGAAGTAATAATGCTAAAAAAAAGAAGTTGGAGGGACAAGCAACCATCATTTCACTCGTTGCTGAATCCGCTTCTCCCTCATCTTCTTCAAGTTAACCACGCGTTGCTTCTGCCGTTGTTCTGCCTCATGTGGGAAGCGGATCGGCTTGGTAAAGCACTAACACGTGGGACCGCATGTTAGCAAACCGCTAGGAGAACGTCCGCTAAAAATAAGAAACCTCCCCCACCATCCGTGCGGCAAAATCACCTCCTTTTTACTAATCTTGATTCTATAATTTTTTAGATCAATATAATTGAGAATTGTATAGATAGCACACAGGAGCAAAACCAAGTGGTACGGTAGGGCATCGACAATGTGTAGCCAAATGTGAAAATAGCTTTTGGCATCGTGGGAACCATTATGGACGGTGTTTCCAAAGCCAAAAGGATGGAACCGAAGCTCCCTGATTGATTGATTGAAGGAATAGAAAAATGCAACGTCTCTCCTCTTTCTCCCGTGCTTGGACGCATGTACAGTATAGAGGATAGAGTCTACTCCCCTGTCCCTTCTATCACAAATCACAAAGCAGCGAGGCATCAAATCACAAAGCACGAACGAAGCAACCATCATTTCACTCTTCGTTGACTCCGCTTCTCCATCGTCTTCTTTGAGAAACCATCTCACTGCACTAAGCTGGACGGACGAGGCTATTGTGTATGAGTAGTACTAGTACATTTACGCGTCCTTTGGTTCAACGGACTTCCTGGATGCAAATAAGGCAGTTGTCTCGGCTTGCAGGCGACACTTGCGAACGACTTACCGTGGTCTCTCTCAATGGTGTTCTCCGTCGAACGCACTTCGCCAAACCACAACGTTCGAGATATCGTCGACGTCACCGCAATGGGGAAGGAAGTCAAATATAGTTACTACCTCCATTTTTTTGTACACAAGGCTAGTATATCAAAATTATAATTTGCAAAAGGCCACTAACACTAATCGAGGCAAAATTGATGGGGTTTGCCTCGTACTAGCAACCAAGGACATTAATATCCCCTGCATGCATGCGGAAGTGAGAAGGTTGGTTTGCATGGTGCTGCATTAATCAAGCGATGAGGAGTGAGATGGTTAGCTCTTTGGGCTTTGGAGAAAAAAATACGCATTAATTGACACGTGAAACGAGGATTTTTATCGATTAATCCCGCGAAGGAAAACCCCGCCTTTCTTTTTTAACACTACTACTCCTAGTACGTAGTACTACGTACTTATCCTGTTTGGGTCTAGGCCTTGCATTGCCATACTTCACCACACATTTTTGCCAAGCTTGCCTAAAGTTTTCAAAATGAAAAGGAGGTACACTTGCGCATGGCTTTCGCGGTCGCACCGCACCCTCACACGGTCGCTCCTGCACACCGCGGTCGCACCGCACCCTCACATGCACAGTCGCTCCTGCATGCTGCAAACCCAACCAAGGGAACACACCCTCACTGACACGTGCTGTCGCATGTGAACAAACCAAACTCAGCCATCCTACCGCTGACACATAATTTTCATTCATAGAGTATGTTTATCCAACTGCATGTTGGGGAGTATCCGTACGGCCCGTGCGGTGGTCTGTTTGGGAAGAAGAAGAGGTGAGGAAGAAGGGTTAGGAGACGTAGGATATTCATCCAACCGCCTGAAATGGTAGACTGACCCAAGTCAGGCGACTTGCATAACAATATATGTTTTTACACAGCAAAAGATCCATAAAAACAACAACATAAAGAAAAACTATCACTGCTCGCGGAACGAGACGACCTCGCCGTCTTTGTCTGCCGGCGCGAACCAGCCGTAGCTGCCGACGTGTGTCTCCGCACCGTGGTTGTCCTTGGCCTCTAGCTACTCGTTCACGCGGAGCATGCGGGCGCTCTACACGGACGAGAGCACCGCCCGGTTCAAGTCGAGGACGTCCGGTTCCGCCTGCAGGAGGGCCTCGATGGCAGCGGCATCCGCGCGCTCCGCGTCGAGTCGAGCCTCCGCCGCCCGGTTCAAGTCCAAGACGTCCGGTTCCGCCTGCAGGAGGGCCTCGATGAGAGCGGCATCCGCGCGCTCCGCGTCGAGTTGAGCCTCTGCCGCTCGGTTCAAGTCCAGGACGTCCGGTTCCTCCTGTAGGAGGGCCTCGATGGCAGCAGCATCCGCGCGCTCATCCTCAAGTTGAGCTCTGCCGCCCAGTACACATCCACGACATTCGGTTCCGCCTGTAGGAGAGCCTCGATGGCAGCGGCATGCGCGCGCTCCACGTCGAGTTGAGCCTCTGCCTCCCGTTCCTCCTTTAGTATCGCCAGGTTGAACCGCTGGTCCGCCTGCACCATGGGGGACTCAGACGCCGGCACGAAGTCGACGTCCATCGTCTCATACCCATCGGGGGCCTTCTGCGCCGCGACCTCCGCCATGAACATTGGATCGGCTTCCTCCTCCTCGTAGCTTGGCTCCACAGAACTTGGGGATTGGCTCGCCGCAAAGCGAGCTTGGGAACGGAGGTCTCTGGCACCGACCGCCGCCGCAATTTCTGCGCGGCGCTCCGGCGTCAGCATCTGTAGTACGTGATCTTGCGGCGCACCATGGCTTTCCGGCGAACTAGGGGACGCTTGATGCGGGCTAGGGGATCGAAAGGTGGGGGAAGGGGTTGGAGATTAGGTGTGGTTTTAGGGCAGTGGCTGGCGTAGGCCGAGCAGCGAAGGTTCTGGTGTTTATAGTGGTTCCGGTGACGACCGGTCAATCGGTTTTGACTGTATATCGCTCTTGTCGCATTCGGGTTGCAGCTCGGCATGCTGGACCCTCCACGTCGCTCACCGAATGGAATGCGCTTCGTCTTGCGTTTTCGCTCGCTTGTGGGACCGCAGTTGAGAGCAAACCGACGTCCCTCCCCCTCCCCCGCCCGCGTCATTTTATGCGGAGTAAATAAAAATAGAGGGAGTATACTACGGATGAGGATCCCCTGACATGGCCGAACCCATTGAGTAACTGACATGCGGGGCCTAGCAAGCATGGGGTCCACCAGTAAGTGACCGAAAGGGAGGGTAAGGCAGGGATACGTATGTGGAAGGAGCTCCTTTTCAATGATATAATTTTGTCAATAGTCAAATGCGGTTCCAATGTAAACTAGAAAGGATAGGAGGGAGTATATTGTACGTTCAAAAACGAAACGAACATTGAATACCCTTTATATATGATTTGCGGATGCTATGATCACCGGTTCAAAATTTTGAATCCGCCTTAGGTATCACACATGCCCCCACTCGTTCTCTCTCGATTTCATCTCGGGGTCCGGAGATCGATTGAAAGAGGACTAGGGTGGGTACAATACGTTCGTTTCGCTTATGAACGTACAATATACTCCCTCTGATCCCCACAGACCCCCCACGGGTCATTTCTATCATAGAAACAGACCAAACCTTTATCTCCTTGCACGACACGCAATTGATCTCTGAACATCAATCAATCTCGTCAACATGTGTCGGGGCATGAACCGAATGGGATGTCAAAACTAAGACGCGAAGCGACACGTAGTGGAGGCAAAGTGAAACTTCAAACGAACCGTTTGTTTGTATGCATGTCAGACAAATTACAAATAAACATTGGAAATACAAGCATGGTCCAGGCCCATGTGCGAATGATACTCGGCGGAATGTTCAAATGAGGCATGCAGGAGGATGGACTCGACCGGAGGGCGACATGATCGATGGAGAAGAGGGTTGGAGAGGAATGAGAAATAAGCAAATGCCACATGATTATACTTGAACGGCTCAAATAAACAATAAGTTGTCTCGCTTGGCCTACATAGTGAAAGGCCTAATGCGCAACGCGGAGCACTAACGCTCGAATATGGCCGGGAAAACAGGGAAACCGACATGTGGGGCACACCTGTCGGGACGACGTAGCGCAAACTAGTCCAATGGAGGAGCTGGCTCACGACCTCCTCGCCACCGGCAACCGTTCATGTGGGTCGTGGGGGCCAACAACATGGCGCAGCTCCAGCACTGCCTCTGGACACGGCGACCGCGGTGAGCGACACGCTCATCGTCGCTAGACACGGTCGGTTTCAGTGTGCCGAGGGTGGCGTTAGTGCTGTGGCACGACCAGCCGTATGTTTGGTTTGTGCCCAAGGTTGCCCCATCAAAGCATTGGGTAGCCAAAATTTTGGTTGAGGTTTTGGTTGCCCATGATTTGGCCGACATCGGCAAGAAAAATGAACTAGAGTTGGCTAGAGTTCATTGGCATGCCAAAAAATGGCAACCATCCAAACAAAGACCAATCTTTGGGTCATGAACAAAATTTTGGTAAGGTGCACTTTGGCCACAATCCAAACACACCCCAACACCCGGCTCGTCGAGGATGCACGGGGCGCCGGGACGCGTCCGCGGAGTGGTGTAGAGCGGCCAACTGCATCCTCAGGACCTGAGACCATGACGGGTCGTCTTGCTTTTTAAATGACATGCGTCGATCGCATGTGAGCAAAGGGCATCTCCAACGTTGCCACGACCGCAGCTGACTACCCTAGCACACCAAAACCCTCGTCCCTCGCGCCGTCGCGCGGTGCGTTCCCAGCCGGCGCCAGCTGCCCGCATTCATGCCGTCCATCCGTATGCCGTCGTTAAGAGGCTCGGTGCCCGAGGAACCAACTCCGGCGACTTAATGACGCACCAGGACGCTTGGCCTCACCGGAATGCGCTACTTAAAGCGGCAACGCCCAGCTAACCTCCACACCATAGCGCATCATCCTCCTACCTGGCACCACATCCGCCATGACCGCAAGCGCGAACGCTCTGCAGGAGAGCTTGTCTTCGGGGATGGAGCTCAAGGTCGCCGCCCTCGCTCAAGTCGCCGCACAAGCGGTGGCCACGCTGGCGGCCGACGACGGGAGCACCATCAGCCATGCGTCCTACTTGCCGCCGTCCAACGTCCGGCACCGCCGAGGTCGGGGACTCCTCCGAGGATGAGTAGGGCATGGGAGGCGGCAGGGCATGGTGTGCCAACTGGCCGGTCCGTCTCCCGTGTTCTACTTTTCCTTGCCGGAGACCGCACCTTCACTTCACGGGTCTTGAACCCCGCCCCCGTACATGGAGATCGCAGATGGAGGACGTCGGTCGCCGCCGTAGAATAGGTTTAGGGTCGGGTTTCTTTTATTTTTTTGTCCTATAAAAGTTTGAAATGTAATGAAAATCTGCCGTGTTTGCATTAATCTCGGCCGGTGTATATGAACTTTCACAATAATATAGTATATTGTAGGAGTACTAGCAAGATGCCCGTGCGTTGCACGGAAGATCAAGATCTTGTGGGAGAAAAGGATGAACGAGGGAAGGCCTTATCTGCAAATGCACATTCACGCATTTCACATTTTTCTACATCTACGGGAACCTACGAAAGGGTTAACGTAAATTGCCTCTCTCTCTCCTCCCCTGATTTTCATGGTGGTGGGCCCCTCCCTCCCCCCAATCTACAATCAACAGCTCACACGTTTCACATTATGTTAACTACGTAATTGGGACTACGTAGGTGTAGCATTACTCGTCCTAAAAAACCCAACTAAGCCAACCTCCCAGCATATCGCGCGGGAAAAGACCCGGCTGCGCCGTTTTAGTCGGGATTACCGGATTACTAGTAGTAGTATCAATGGATCGCATGAAGCAACAAGTTTTTTGTTTGTGAGGGGGCGACGCACCTAGTTTAAAAGGAAAAAAGGAGGTACACTCACAACACCCCTGTCACGGTCGCATTGCACCCCACACACGTTTGGTCCTGCACACGGCTCACGCAAACGGAACGTGCTTCGGCTTGCCTCTTCACTGACACGTGGGACTGCACTTGGAGAAACCGACCATGCGCCAAACTCCCCCCGCCCACCAAATCCTCCCCCACCCAAAAATTCCCCCCAAATCCTAGATTCAACCGCCCTTCGGCCAACTAGCCAATAATATTCCCCAAACCCCCGTCCCCCTCCACTTTATTCGCTCCGCCAAAGCCGCCCTCCCCGCCATGCCGATACGTCGGCGCTGCGGTCCGTCGAGGGGACGCACGGCGATCCTCTCGCTCCCACAGTACGCTCTCGTAGACTGCCGTCCTCCAGCCGTGCCGCCACCGCTGGCGACGTTCTTGTGGAGGTGCACGACGGTCAGTGCCGCCACCGCTAGCAACGTTCATGTGGAGACGCACGACGGTCAGCTTCTCCCATGGTACGCGCATTCTAGACTGAGGCCCCGTGCATGTCGGTGTAGCGCTGAACGTTAGCTGATAGACGCTGTTAATCTCACTGTTTGCCGAAGTAGTTTACAGTCAATATGCTCTGCTTAAGAAGCTTCCTTGCCCTGTTCTGCACTCAATCCGCTTAGCTGAGATGGCATGCCAAGGCTGATTAGTTGCTAAAATATCCTGCCATATATTTATTGTGACACAGATTGCCATGGTCTAGTAGCCAATCTATTAGGTGAAATAGCTCTACACCGTTTTATACTCGATCTTTGTTGCTGCGATGGCCTTCGATAGTTCGATGGCTGTGTGCTCGGCCTCATTGACTGCTGAAACAGCCTGCCATAATTTAGCACTCAAATCTGTTTGCTGAATTAGCTTTACATATATTTCGTTACTTAGATCTGCTCGTCCAAATATCTTGCCATAGCTTTAGACATCGACCTAGGTATTTTCTTCTGGACTTCATAAAAAGCATATATGTTTTTCCTGTAATATCTAGTAGAAGAACTAATTTGTATGTCTAACAGATGGACATGACTTGGATAACTTCTGCTCGAAGATTCTCCGCTGCATATGTCGTGGGGGTTGAGAACTTCATGAACTTTATCAGAGCTGAGTACGGTGGTCCGAAATCAGATGTGCTCTGCCCGTGTAGCAGTTGTATGAATTCAGTTACAAGACCCCAGTCAACTGTGCAAAATCATCTACACTTGTATGGGATGTCGGTCACATATACTAGGTGGGTTCATCATGGTGAAGCTGTGAACGTCAATGTTATTGACTACGTGGAAGCAACAGATCACCATCTTGATCTGCCTGATGCTCAGGTGGAAGAGGAGGAGGAGGAGGTGGTGGCAGAGCCAGTGAGTTTGACCAACATTGAAACAATGCTACGAAATGCTCGTGCATTCCGTGAACTTTCACCTGCAGAAGAAAAATGGTGGGCCCGCATGTTGGAACAATGCAACGTGGCTGTCACCCCAGGAAATAAGCTGCCAGTATTCTCAGCTATGGTCACCTTTCTTCAGGTGAAGACATCTGAGCGGATGACCAACAAATCATTCGATGCGATGTTGGCTGCTTTCCGCAAAGCTTTCCCAGATGTGTCTGAGCTGCCACACACCTACAGTAAAATGATGAATTTCCTTCGTGCAGTTGGAATTGGATATGATACGATCCATGTTTGTAAGAATAATTGTGTTCTGTTCCGGAAGGATTATGCCAACTTAAGTGAATGCCCGAAATGCAAATCATCAAGATGGAAAGATGGCGGTGCTGTGAAGAGTATTCCTCATAATGTTCTGAGACATTTTCCAATTACACCAAGATTGCAGAGGTTGTTTCATGATGCTGAAACAAGAGAGGATGTACTGTGGCATTCTAGGAACCAGGAGTACAGAGATCAGAATGTAATGAGCCATCCATCACATGGTAGTGAGTGGAAAAGCTTCAATCAGAAGCACGAAAAGTTTGCTGCTGACCCGAGAAACATTAGACTTGGCTTAGCTTCAGATGGATTTAACCCATTTGGCCACCAGAGCACCACATATAGCATGTGGCCAGTGCTTGTTATCCCTTACAACATGCCTCCAAATGTCTACACCAAAGAATCAAACTACATGATGGCCTTGCTCATCCCAGGTCCAAAAAGTCCTAGAAAGGATTTTGATTTGTTCATGGAGCCTCTTGTGGAGGAACTTCAACAGCTATGGAGGGGTGTTCTCACTCGAGACCTATATAGCAGCCCACCAGCTGATTT
Organism: Triticum aestivum; assembly: GCF_018294505.1. Lineage (NCBI taxonomy): Eukaryota > Viridiplantae > Streptophyta > Magnoliopsida > Poales > Poaceae > Triticum > Triticum aestivum. The sequence continues at coordinate 301,460,918 of NC_057808.1, read as the reverse complement.
CTTTCTGCGTGCTGTTATAATTTGGTGCATCCATGATTATCCGGCTTTGGGCACTATGTCAAGGCGAACGACACATGGTTACAATGCATGTGTTCGTTGTGACAGGAATCCGCTGTCATACGCAATACTTAGCAAGATCTGTTACATTGGACACCGCCATTTCCTTGCCAAGGACAGGCCGCATCTTAGAAAATACCGAAGACATGTGTTCAATGCAAAGCATGAAAACTGTGATGCGCCAAAGAGGCTCACTGCCGATGAGTTGCAAGTGGAATTAGAGAAGGTCAGACATATTACACCAGGAAACCATCTTGATAATGGTAGTGGGAAAAGGAAGCATGGCAGGGCAGAAGAGAGATTATTGTTTACCCGCAGGTCCACTTTGTGGGACTTGGAGTATTGGAAAGATTTGGATCTGCGGCATAATCTTGATGTGATGCACATCGAGAAAATATATGTGATAGCATTATCGGCACACTTCTTAATATTGAAGGCAAGATGAAAGATACCTTAAAATCTAGGATTGATTTGACACACCTGGGTATCAGACAGGATTTGCAGGTGCAAGATGAAGGTAAACCATGGGATATGGCACCAGCTATGTATGTCTTGGACAAGGTAAAAAGAAAAGAATTTTGCGAGGTCCTGTCACGTGTGAGATTCCCACATGGATTTGTTTCCAACCCTGAAAGGAGAGTCAGTGCAGATGGAAACAAGGTACAAGGGTTGAAAACTCATGACTGCCACGTCCTACTTCAAAGGGTTTTACCTGTTATCCTTAGAGGATTGAGCCGCCCTGACTTATACAGAGCAGTTGCAGAGTTGTGACAATTCTTCAGGGAACTCTGCAGTAGAAATATCAGGATAGATGCTTTGGAGCGTCTTAGAGACAAGATACCAACTATCCTATGCGACCTTGAGAAGATATATCCTCCAGCCTTCTTTGATGTGCTGGTGCATTTGGCTGTTCATCTACCTGATGAGGCACTACTTAGAGGTCCAATACAGTATGGTTGGATGTACCCTATTGAAAGGCGGCTAGGCACTTTCAAGGGCTATGTTAGGAACAGAGCTAGACCCGAGGGTTCCATTCAGAGGCCTACATTGCTACAGAAGCGTTGACATTATGCTCAAAATACATTGAAACAGCTGATCAGCTTAGCAAAGATGTGGATGAAGACAATCCCGGGCTCAATGTTTTTGATTATTCTGTTCGAGTTACAGGGAGAGTCGACAAGAGGATAAACCTAAAGATTTGGACAAAATGGTTTGGTATGTGTTGAATAACTGTCCTGAGATACTACCTTATGTCAAGTAAGTGCTAAGTACTGCAGCTTATACATCGTAATCTACTAAACTTGCAGCACATTCTTATATATTTAGATGTTTGACGCGATCACTATGTTGTGCAGCATCTACAAAGAGGAGTTACTGCCGCAAAATCCAAGAAACATTGACAAACTGGTTATGGCAGGATTTGCGAAATGGTTCAAGAGCCATGTAAGCTTTTGAATTGCACTGTCAGTTTTTTTAATATATTGAGTACATAAGATGATCAGCTTGTCTATTTTCTAACCATAGGTTAAGAAGATGCGGGAGGATGGGCAGGCAGTTGATGATGCCCTTTACTCACTAGCAATGGGTCCTGATACTCGGGTAAGATATTATGAATCTTGCGTTGTTGGAGATGTGCGCTACGACACCCTTGCATGAGATGAAGGCAGGAAGACACAAAACAGTGCCATCATGAGCACGGATACGTATGACAAAGAGACAACTGAAATGTATGCTAACATAACAGACATTGTTCAGTTGTAGTATATCTCCTGTTTCGAGGATCATCGGTGTGTGGTTCTGTTGTGCTGTCGTTGGTATAACCTGTTTTCCAGGATCACAAAACCCAGAGCTGATGATTATTTCAAATCCATCAATGTCAAGGCGGCGTACCAGACCAACGAGCCTTTTATTTTGGCAAATCAAGCAACACAAATATTTTTATTGGAAGACACATTTGCATGTAGCGATGACTGGAGAGTAGTGCAAAGGTTTGAGCAGAGGAATTCGTTTAATGAAGTTGCACAACAAGATGATGCTTACACTGCTCCTGATGTACAAGATAACACAGATGTTCCTAATATCTTTGAGAACCATCACGTCAATGACGCCGCGAAAAGATTGCCTGTTGTGCTGTGGACATACAAGAGTTGATCAAGAAGAAGCCAACGTTCGAGGATGTTGAGGACGAAGAAGAAGATGACACCGTGGGGAATTACGATTCAGACTGATACACATGGCGAAGATGTTGACGCTGCTGCTACGGATGATGATTACATTGCTTTTGTCGTATTTGCCTGTCAGAAGACGTTTTTTATCTACTATGTGAAATTGTGTTTGCTATGACAATTGAAACCTGATGAACATGTTGTTTAGTATTTTCCTGTGAGAACATCACTTGTTATGTATGCTGATTTGTGTTTGGTGATTGTATGACGACTAAAACATGATGACATTATTGTTTAGTTGTACTCATATTTGGTTGTGAAACTTGAATTTGATGACATAGTTTGCTGTTGGACTGCAATTTGCTCGACGTCTTCGAATGAGAACAAAGCTGACCCGACAGGTCCTCTGCTAATTTATTTATTTATTACCAAAAGGGCCTCTTCTATTTATTTATTTATGAGCAAAAGGGGGTACCCCCTGATTTCCGTTAATAGAAATCATTAGATGTTGACAACACTACGCCCAGCCTGCTACACAGGTTTCATTCATTACTAGTTTCAGCAAAGTGCTCATGTCATAGCCACTGAATACATCACGAGTGCTACATACACTGCAAATAAAGAGACAATCATCCTACAGAGCACATCGATTTTGCCCATTATCTTCACAACATCTTTCATCTCCTCATTGCTGTCAAGGCCGTTCAGCAGCTGTTGTTTGGCCATGATCAGAGGAACTGCATCTTTAACCTTCTGCTCTGCATCTTCCTCTTCTGTCGTTCCTTCAGTTACTTGTCCAACACCCCAACCTACTGGTATTGGGATTCCTCGGCTAACCAAATAATCAGCGTAGTTGCACTCCCCCACATCAGCAACTTCCCAGAAATACAAATCACACGAATCTTCCCTTTTCTGCACGAATCAAATTGGAAGATCATTAACCAAACTATTAAAAAATCAGCAACTGAAAGCAGCAGAACAACACTTAAACATATTAGTACCCCATGATTCAGGCATTTGTAGAAGACTCGGCCAGGGTTGAGGATTGTGGTTGAGACGCGACGGATGACTCTGCGTGATTTGCAACAATGGCACCACACCAATGGCAGCGGGTTGCGATGAGCAACCGGCTGCGGTGCGCGTGCCGGCGGGGGTGTGATGAGACCCACAGGCGATGGCACGGGTGGCGACTTGGCGCATATTTGGTTGTTGCCTGCTAAAGAGCAGGTGGACGAGCAGCCAGCGGACATGGTTGCTGCGGCCAGAGCTTCTGATGCTAGGCAGAGTAAGTAGAGAAGAGGAGAAGCGAACGTTGGATATGTCAGTTTCATTACTTGCAGAGTAGCATAGCACCATATATAGGCATAGTCTAGGTTTGGATTCGAACCAGCTATAGGAGCACGTCTCTCTTTTTTCTAAAACTCAACAACGTCTCCTTACTGCTACACTAGCTTGTTCTGTACGCCTTCTCAAGTATTTGATTCCTCCACCTGACATCTAGGACCCACCGGAAGGGCCTCTGTATTTCGCGAAAAAACGTGCCCCCCGCTGACAGGTAGGACCCACCAGCTCTCTTCGCACGCAAGGAAGTGCCTCCTTATTACGCACAAAAAATGAATACTCCCCCTGCCAGCTGGAACCCAGCATCATGGGAGGCTGACTTGTGGGCCTACCAAGTTGAAGGGGACTGAGGGCTTTGTCAACTTAGTCAATATGAACGATTCTAGCTCCAGTTACCGTACGATGTTCATCCAACGTCAGTAGTGCTTCTTCAACCTCTGGTCTTCTTGCTCCAGCCGCCCAAACCAGCGCCGGTCGTGCCGCGTGCTCCTGCCTCCCGTGGCCGGCTGTGATGCTGCGGAGGCCTCACCGCCCCCTACTACTCTCACTGCTGGCCAGGGCATCCCTCTACTCACCCACACCCCCTGTTATTCTGCGGCGACGACAGCCTCACACCGCAGCCGAACCAGTGAACCCTCGTACTCCTCTCCGTGTGGGCATCCACTGCCGCGTCTTCCCTGGCTCCGCGTCGTCCCCTTCCTAGGCCTCGCCATCGTCCACCGCCTTGGTGCTCTCGGCGCGGCGTGGTTAATGTGGTCAATGACCGACTTCCATCGGAAGAGTACTGTACCTGGAGAGGCTGACAGCTGGGTCCACGGCCGCAGCTAGGTCCACGGCAACAGCCTAGTTTTTTTGTGATTTGCCAAGTAAGTTGCTTTGTTAGGCCTATTGGGCTACAAATCTTTCAAGACGAGGAGAGCTTCATTCGGTTGGCCGAGAAAATGGCCTATCAGTAATGAGAAATGGGCTGTACATTTTTAAAACACATCAAACCGGCAACTAGTTTCAAATTTCTTTTTTTCATTTCGAGATTTTAAATTGCATTGATTTTTATGTGTGGACAATTTGTTGGATTTTATATTGATATACATTTATTTTTAAAATTAGTTTGAATGTGACTCGAAATTTCGGGATTAAAAACGGTTCGGACCGCACCGAAATATGCAAAATTTCGTATAATTTTTTAACCGTGGCCACAATATGGGCTGTAATGATAACAAAAAGAATATGGGCTCCAAATAAAACCTTAAGAATTAGCAAATGGGCTGTAAATTATTAGAAATAATGGCAGATGGGCTTTATGATGTTTTCCATAGATTTGAGGGTTTCCTAAAAAAAGAGGTTGACGCACAAGAAGTGACTGTTGGATGTCCATCCAACGGCCGTCGTGCTTCTTCAATCTCTGCTCTTCCTACTCCAGCCGCTCAAACAAGCGCCGACGGGACTGCCTGCTCTCTCCTTCCCGCGGCCGGCTGTGCTGCCGTGCAGGCCTCACCGCCCCACCGTACTCCCATCGCTGGCCTAGCCATCCCTCTACTCACCCACACTTGCTGTTATTCTCCGGCGACGGCAGACGAACCAGTAAACCCTCGTACAGTCGTACTCCCCTCCGCGTGTGTTGGCGATATTACTGCTGGGCATAAACCGGCTAGGCGAGGCCGGGTTATCCCCATAATGAGTTATCATATTTGAAGCCCATGAAGACAAAGACGGTGGCGCTTTAGGAAGGCCTAGGGCCCAATGGCGGATTAAGGCCTGTAGACATAAATCGACAGTAATATGTAATTTGTGTTCTAAGATAGGAAGAGTAGAGACTGGGCCGGACACGTCTATGAGCCGGTCTCGGGATCCTGTAAACCGACGGGCGTCAACCCATGTATATAAGGGGACGACCCGGCGGCGGTTCAAGGACAACAAACAACAACTCGAGAACCAGGCAAAGCTGATTCGCTCCCTAGTCATCAAAACCCTAGCAATTCCACAACAACTGGATCGTAGGCTTTTACCTTCACCACAAGGGGCCAAACCAGTATAAACTCTCTGCATCCTTTGTCCGCTTTAACCCCTTTAACCTAACCCGTCGCGATGGCTCCACGACTAAGTCCTTCCACTAGGACATGTGCCGTGACAAAACCACGACAGTTGGCGCCCACCGTGGGGCTATCGCACGATGGTTTCGAGTTCTTAGAGGGCAGCTTCGACGGACTTAAGGGATACGCTATGGGCGATGACCAAGAGTTGTCGCGGCAAGCTCTACATCGATGATGCAGGCTGGGGCCCCGAGGCCGGCTCAATTGAGTACGGGTACCGGGTCCCCTTCGGCGGCATTCACGTGTTCATTGGCAAGATTGGCGAACCGGGCCCTGAGTCGGACATCTGCACCGACATCATCGAGATGGCTCAGCGTGCGAGATCTGCCCGGGTTAAGCCTGCCATGAAGCGTGCCTTCGTGGGAGTCATCCATGGAGTGGAATCTGAGGATAGATCGGAATCTGGTGAAATCATCGTTTACTCTGGGGACGAGTCATCTACTGGAGAGACCGAGTCATTGTACCAGCTGCAGGATGGCCGGTTTGGGGGCTGTTCCGATGGCGACAGTATTCCAGACCCCTTTGATCCGCCAAGCCGAGTTGCGATCTTCATGGCCGGTACACAGTTAGCGCCACAATCTTCGACCACCGCGGCGATGATCCGGTTCAGCGCCGACGACGGCAGCTGGGGTAGGAGGCCCCGCACCGCCACCAGCTGAGGCTTTGTCCGATTTATTTGACACCTTGGCAGCACTGCTAGCGGCTGAAGTCAGGCCGGTGGATCAGGAGCGGCACAACGCAGAAGTGGCAAAGGTGAAGGATCAGATAACCCAAACCAAGGCGGACCTGGCCACCGAAAACGCCAGGATGACGGCAAGCAGGCCGAGTTAGATGCACAGGCTTATCGGCTTATGTTGGATCAAAATGCATCAAATATGTCATGAGGAGGAGGTACCGATCTCACCTGCCTCCGGTTTACGAAGCCAGGAATCTCTTCAACACGCCAGGAGCAGGAACCAACAACCAGCCAGTGATAAGCCGGGCCGAAGCACCTGGAACGGGGACGCCGGTTCAGTCGCGCACAATGGATCCCCCTCATCAGAATATCCTGTCCCAACACGTGCCGACGCCTCCGGGTCATTACTCCAACCCTTTGGATAATATAGTCACAGCCGCTTCGCGATTGGCGGCCCTCCCAGTCGACGGTGAGTCCCCCGTAGCAGTGGAGACGCGGCGGGCTAGATAACTCCTTCAGACAGCCTTGACTCAGCAGTAGGCTTATTCATACAGCCGCGAAAGGATTCATTCTACTCCCCGCCCAAGCCGGAGTTACAGCAGGCATATGGATGAACCGGCCATGTCCAGCAGTGCGCGGAATCATAATCCGCCTCGTGGCCATAACCCGGCAGGTGGCGGCGGCGATGCTCAGGATGTGGTGGATCGTGCCAGGGCACGTCGAGATGCCGAGTTAGCGGCACAACACGAAGCCCGCAACCTTACTCCAGTTCGTCCAACAACTTCGGTGGAACCAGGGATTACCTCCAGTTCGTTGGGGGTGCCGTGTCTCGTCCCAGCGCTGCGCAACGTACGGCTGCCCAAGGATTTCAAGGGCCCACGTAAAGTGCCGAATTACACTGCCGATTTATCCCCAAAGTCATGGGTTGAAAGTTATGAGATGGCGATGGAGATGCTGGATGTGGATGATGCGGCATGTGCTAAATACTTCACCATGATGTTGGAAGGAACAACACACACTTGGTTGAAAAACTTACCAGCTAACTCTATTGGGTCATGGGCCGAGTTAAGGGCCCGGTTTATTCAAAAATTCAAAGACACGTGCAAGCAGCCCATGTCAATTGTGGACTTAGCTGCCTGTGTCCAGGAGGAAGGAGAGTCAACAACCCATTGGGTGCGCCGGGTTTCGGAAATTTTGCATTCATCAGACTGCATCAATGCTGATACAATAGTTTTAACGTTGGAAGGCAATTGCCGGTTTACACCTCTGAAGTTGAAGTTGGGTCGGCTCAAACGTCACTGCAATGACATGGGGACCCTTATGGCAGCCTTGGTGAAGTATGACGACTCTGATAGTACAAAGGACCCTGAATCTGATGATGACAAGACAGGAAAGGGAAAGAAGGGCGGCAGCACCAAAGGGCAGCAGCATAACCCGGCGGGTCATGGAAACAGCGGTAAGCGTAAGGCAGATAATAGTTCAGATTTTGTGGCTAATACCAATACGCAGGGTAATGGCCAACGTCGTAAGGGTAAACCGCCCCCGCATGGAGGAGAGCCAAGTCCCAATCCGGAGCGCCTGAATTATCTGTTGAACCAGCCCTGCCAAAAGCACAGATCACGGGATAAGCCGGCCACGCACCCCTGGAAGGATTGGTATATTATGCGGGAGTTCAAAAATTCAGATTTTTTCCGGAATGATCATGGACCGGCCGGCAGTTGAGGCCCCTGGTCTCATGGACCGGGTTATGGTGGAACCAGTTCCGGTTCAGGATTTCATGGTAATCAAAGTGGACATGGCAATCAAGGCAATCAAGGCAACCAGGGTGGTTATAATCATCAGGGGAATCAACAGCAGCAGCAGTCAGGTTACCAGAGCAACCCGAAGCAATCGAACAGTGGGCAGTACCATGTCTTCACCACCAGCCTGTGTAAACGCGATCAGAAGCTTCATAAAAGGGCAGTGAACTCCGTTGAACCGGCGGTGCCCCGTTACTTATGCTGGTCTGAACAGCCCATTGTGTGGAGTCGAGAGGATCATCCACCTCGGGTTGATAATCCGGGTCATCTGGCATTGGTGGTGGCACCGCAGGTGGGAGGTTATAAGTTCACCAAGGTACTCATGGATGAGGGGAGTAGTATCAATATCCTTTATTATGAAACTTTCCGTCGCATGGGGTTAACAGATAAAAATCTTAAACCGTCCAACACGGTCTTCCATGGTGTGGTGCCTAGTAAATCGGCATATCTAGTTGGTAAGATAGCTCTGGAGGTTGCTTTTGGAGATGAGCATGACTCAAGATCAGAAACATTGACTTTTGAAGTGGTGAAAATCAAGAGTCCGTATCATGCCCTATTTGGACGGCCGGCTTATGCTAAGTTCATGGCAAGGCCCTGTTATGTTTATCTGCAGCTCAAGATGCCGGGTCATAAGGGGACCATAACGGTTCATGGGAGTCGTAAGATCACTTTGGAATGTGAAGAAGGTGATGCGGCTTATGCTGAGTCGGTTTGCGCAACAGAGGACTTGAAGTTCTACAAAGATAATGTTGATCCGGCGGATATGACTTCTTTGAAAAAGCCCACTACAGAGCATGACCCGGCCTTGAAGTTTAAATCGCCTGATGAGACTAAGCTTGTTGATTTTGTTCCTGGCGATTCATCCAAGCAGTTTAGCATCAGCACTAACCTGGATCCAAAATAGGAAAGCGCGCTCATCGAGTTCATCCATGAGAACCGGGACATCTTTGCGTGGAAGCCTTCTGACATGCCAGGTGTACCGAGGGAACTCGCTGAGCACACACTTAATGTTGATCCGAAGTTTAAACCGGTCAAGCAGTTTCTTCGCCGGTTCAATGAAGAAAGACGCAAGGCTATTGGTGAGGAGGTAGCCAGGCTCTTGGCGGCTGGGTTTATCATTGAAGTATTTCATCCTGAGTGGTTGGCTCATCCGGTGCTGGTACTTAAGAAGAACGACACTTGGCGTATGTGTGTGGATTACACAGATTTAAACAAGGCTTGTCCAGTGGATCCTTTTGCCCTCCCTTGTATTGATCAAATCATTGATGCTACGGCGGGTTGCGAGCACTTGAGTTTTCTGGATGCTTATTCTGGTTACCATCAGATCAAAATGGCAGTTAAGGACCAGGAGAAGACAGCTTTTATTACTCCCTTTGGAGCCTTCTGCTATGTATCTATGCCTTTTGGGCTCAAGAGTGCCCAGGCGACTTATCATCGCTGTGTGCAGAATTGTCTTCATAATAAGATCGGTCGCAATGTTCATGCTTACGTGGATGATATTGTGGTGAAATCCAGAAAGGAGGAGACATTGATCGATGACTTGAAGGAGACCTTTGATAACCTCCGGGTTTATGAAATGATGCTTAATCCGGCCAAGTGTGTCTTTGGTGTACCGGCAGGCAAGCTCTTGGGCTTTCTGGTGTCTAACAGTGGCATTGAAGCTAATCCGGAGAAAATCAAGGCTATAACTTCTTTGGCTAAACCGAAGTGTATCAATGATGTTCAACTCCTGGCAGGCCGGATTGCCGCCTTGAGCCGGTTTATCAGTCGCCTTGGTGAGAAGGCCATCCCTTTATATCAGATGTTGAAGAAGACGGATGACTTCGTTTGGAGTGACGCCGCCAATGAAGCATTTGAGGATTTAAAGCGGTAGCTGTCTAATCCGCCGGTCCTTGCTGCTCCTGTTGATAAAGAGCCATTGTTGTTATATGTGGCTGCTAATGCCCGGGCTGTTAGCGTGGCTATTGTGGTGGAGCGCAAGGAGGCCAGAAAGGAGTATCCGGTTCAACGGCCGGTTTATTATATCAGTGAGGTACTTATTGAGTCCAAGCAAAGGTACCCGCATTGGCAGAAGCTGGTGTATGGAGTTTTTATGGCGAGCCGGAAGCTTAAGCAATATTTCCAGGGTCATCCTATCACTGTGGTCAGCTCTGCTCCTTTGGGGGATATAATCCAGAACAGGGAAGCGACTGGCCGGATTGCCAAGTGGGCTATTAAGCTTGGGCCTCATGGTTTAAAGTATATGCCTCGGATGGCGATCAAATCTCAGGCACTTGTGGATTTCATCAATGACTGGACAGAGTTACAGGCGCCAGAAGAGAAGCCGGTTCATACTTATTGGACTATTCATTTTGATGGGTCCAGGCAATTGGAGGGCTCGGGGGCTGGAGTCATATTAACTTCCCACGAGGTGATAAGTTTTGTTATATTCTCCGTTTAATGTTCCCTTGCACTAACAATGTAGCTGAATATGAGGCTTTACTCCACGGTCTTCGGATGGCTAAGGAGATGAATTTAAGCCGGGTTAAGTGCTTCGGTGACTCGGACCTGGTGGCTCAACAAGTGTCTGGTACTTGGGATTCCAAGGACCCACTCATGGCAGCATATCGTCGAGAGGTGGACATTGTTGCAGGTCACTTCAAAGGTTATCAGGTCGATCATGTGGATCGATGGAAGAACGAAGTGGCGGACGCTTTAAGCCGTTTGGGTTCCCAACGTAAACCGGTTCCACCCAATGTCTTCCTGGATGTGCTGCATAATCTGTCGGTCAAGCACCCAACAGAGGAAGATTTGGCTGTTCCTGATCCGGAGGCTCAGTTGGTGGCGGCTATTCATGCCACCCCAGACTGGACGGTCCCATATTTGGCGTATATGAACCGAGGCGAGTTACCGGAGGATGAAACCTTGGCCCGACAGATAATCCGACGGTCCAAGTCCATGACTATTATCAATGGAGAGTTACATCATTGTAGTGTGACAGGGGCGTTTCAGCGTTGCGTGTCTCCTGAAGAAGGATGTGAGATTCTGCGTGAGATTCACAAAGGGGATTGTGGTCATCACGCTGGTTCAAAATCCCTGGTGGCTAAAGCTTTTTGTCATGGCTTCTATTGGCTGACGGCTCATACTGATGCAGAAGACTTGGTGAAAAAGTGCGACGGTTGTCAGAAGTTTTCACGCCGAGCTCATGTTCCGGCCCAGGAATTGAGGATGATTCCAATCACTTGGCCGTTTGCAACTTGGGGGCAGGATATGGTTGGGCCCTTTAAGAGATCCAAGGACAAAAAGACCCACCTTTTGGTGGTGGTTGATAAGTTCACTAAGTGCGTGGAGGCGGAGCCAGTCAGTAAGTGTGATGCAGCTACGGCAGTTCAATTCCTCAAGAAGGTGATTTTCCGGTTTGGCTTTCCACATAGAATTATAACTGATAATGGTACCAATCTGTCCAAAGGTGCTATGAAGGAGTTCTGTCAACGTGAGTAGATCTGGCTTGACGTATCATCAGTGGCTCACCCCCAGTCTAATGGTCAAGCGGAGAGAGCCAATCAAGAGATCTTAAGAGGCATCAAACCCTGACTTATGGTTCCTTTGCAACGGACGCCGGGTTGTTGGGTGGAGGAATTACCTTCTGTGTTATGGAGCATCAACACCACGCCCAACAGATCCACGGGTTACACGCCTTTTTTCATGGTTTATGGAACGGAGGCGGTTCTACCTAGTGACATCCGTCATGACTCGCCTCGTGTGGCGGCTTACGTTGAAGCTGACAATGAGAAGGCTCGACAGGAAGCACTTGAGCTGTTGGATGAGGAGCGTGACATTGCCGCAGCCCGGTCGGCGATTTACCAGCAGGATCTACGTCGCTATCACAGCCACCGGGTTAGAACCAAAACTTTTCAGGAAGGCGATCTGGTGCTCCGACTCATCCAGGATTAGACCGATATGCACAAGTTATCCCCACCTTGGGAAGGACCCTTTGTGGTCAGCAAGAATCTGCATAATAGGTCATACTACCTTATCGATGTTCGAGAGCATAAAGACTCACGTAAATCGGAGGAGGAGACCCACCGGCCGTGGAATATCGCTCATCTTCGGCCTTACTATACATGAGCCATAGGCTCTGCTTATGTACATAGTTATGACAATGTATATATTATGATCAATATAATAAACCGGAGTCTCTGCTAAAGCGGGGTATCTGTTGTTTTTCTTACATCATGTGTAGTTACATGGGGGCTTCTGTTTATAATGCGGCATCCGGTTTACCCCTTGATTCAGCTTATAAAGCCTTATATAAAAATCACTTGGGGGCTTGGTCGTGTCTGGACCATAGCTACACCTCTTGATCGGCGCAAGGCCACCAGAAAAATCACTTGGGAGCTTGGTCGTGTCCGAACCATAGCTACGCCCGAAAACTACTTAGGGGCCAAAGAGAGTGTTGCAAAAGAACAACTCAAACATAGGCACCCACTGTGCACAGCTCAAAGTATTGCTTGGGGATTCTTTGCTATCGCAATGAACAAAGAATCTACACTTGTAATAGGCTATCAAGCCACGGCTTGGAAGCCTGGTGTATACACCTAAAACCCCGGGTTAGCCTGCCTTTTTAAGTAAGTCACTCCGTCCAGGTAAACCTGGTATGACCCGTCGAACTTTGACAAGTCAATCTCATAAGACCCTGAACTTGTCAAAGTTAAAACGACGATTGGTTACAGATTGAGGTCCATCTTAAAAGGCTTTGTAAAATGGTTTAACTAAGTGGCCTGGCAGCCCATGAAAAGCCTCGAATTTGGGGCCTGGCAGCCCGTGAAAAGCCTCGGCTACAAGTTTTTATATGACTTTTATTTGCCAAGTTTTTTCTCCTTTGATGAGATTTATGATGTTTTCGGTAAACCGGCGTTCTTTAACCCGGTTCGGCTTTCAACTACAAAGTTGTCAGTACATGATCAGTTATAATCCGTAGTTTATTAAACCGATCTGGTTTCGACTATAAGTCGCCAGTATTAAATATGGATAAACCGGTGTTTATCACAACCCGATACGGTTTTATCATAAACCGGCATAGTATGAAAGGAGTTATCATTACTCAAGATTGGGGTTATCACCCTCACTACAAAAGTTGGTCAACCAACGATGTGATTCAATATCACAGGTATAATTTATTTTCATATTTGATTATCTTTTTACAGCCTTGGTTCTAAACCCTGGCTATATATATATTTGTGTATCATGACCCGTCCGGTGGTAAACCGCCAGGACACTTTCAACTTCTTGTATGCAGGAACAGTTTGAATAAATCGCTTTGGATTATGAACATCATATGTCTTAAAGCATGGCGGATTAACAAGTGTCAGACAAAAATAAATATGCACGATGGCATAGCAAACCAAGTGTTTTAACTAGCCTATTACAAGGCGTTTCAGTGCCCAAAAGAATATTTGTTTTTTCAGCAAGTGTCGTGGTTCGCAGAAGGCTAACCCGGCCTCTAGATCATGATTCGTCACTAGGTTGACTTGACGGCCGCGGATCATCTTGCACGGTTCATCCTCCTCATCTCTACCCAGCGGCTGGAAGTCAATAGTTGCCCAGTCGATCCCAGTTAGGGCTTGGAACACAGCTTCGTCGCTTATAAGGGTGGACGGTTCAATGTCAGGGGCATAGGTGTGCTTACGAATTGGCAGGATGAGATTTTGAACCTCAGGAGTTGGTGCAGCAACCCGTTTGTTGTTGACGTCATAACTCGCCTGATAATGGGAAAGATCGGCTTCTTCAGCTAATTGGCAAGCCAGCGGACGTACTTCCCGGTTTATGGCTCGGAGATCATCATTGCCAAATTCTGATCCGTCTTCTTTTAAGCTCGGATAGCCTTTACTTACATCCTCCGGATCAAGATCAGGCACCCATGCTTTTGCCCGGGTTAGCGCAGTCGGAGCACCAGCCCTTGCAGCAGATCTCTTTAGCTCTTCTACCCGGGCAGGCAACATTGACAGCCTTTCTAAAGTCTCTTTGATTAAAGTTGGGGGCGGCTTGTTGTGAGAAGCGGTGCAGATGATCTGTTGCGCGCCGTATATAACTGCTCTATAAGAGTATAGGCAGCCTTCAGCTTCTTCTGTACATCAGAGCCCAGATGACTAATGCGAGTTCCTGCATCATTACAAACATCAGTAAACCGGCAATGTATGGGATGATATGTTGAAAACATAAAGACAGGATAGTTACCAAACACAGCAGCAGTCATGGCATGTATTTGCCGCTTTACACCAGTCAGCTCATCTACCACCGGTTTAAGAGCTGCTTCTGCGTCCTCGGTTATTTTTTGCAATGCGGATCTTCCTGTGTCCCAATCTGCCCGCTCCTTGTTGAAACTCTCCTTCGGCTTTTCCATTGCGGCTAAGGCACTGGTCAGCTCATCTTTGGCTTTGGAGGTTTCTGTTTGCTGGGATTTGACATTTTCTTGCAAATCAGCGGTTTGAGCTTCCTTTTTGCTCAGCTCAGCCTATAAGAGACAGACATACCATGAGTTGGCAGTATATATTTGAAGTATCAAGCACATAACAAGTTATGGACCTGATACTTGGGGGCTAATGCCTATTTGCTCGTTATCAGAAATTTCTACAAGTCCCAAGCACAATACAAGTATTATTCTTGGCACTTGGGGGCTAATGTATGATTGCTCGAAGTAACATTATGGGTTTTCTTCTAAAGTCCCGGTTTACCTCGAGAAGATAAACCGGCCCTTGGGGACTACACCAGCAAAAAATACAATATTACAATTCTAAATATGCCGGTTCATCTTAAAGATAACCCGACCCTTGGAGGTTAAGTATGCAAAGTTGAAGTATTGCAAAGTTCCAGTTTAGATGAGTATCATAAACCGGCACTTGGGGGCTACTGGAGTTGATATTTGGAATTGAACATAAGGGAGAGGTAGTTATGCAGTTACCTCATATCGCTCTTTCATTAGATTCACTAAACCGGCTTCAAAGTCGCGGCTTGTGTACAGACGGTTTAAAAAACCAGAATGAATGTCTTGGGCGTTGAGGTGGGCATAGCTTGATAGATCTGTGCTCCATTTGCCTTTGCCCATGGCAGAAAGCTCGTCCTTGGCGCTATGCTTGGATAAAGTGATAGGATTGCCAGGAGCGGTATGGCCAAAGCCAGTAATCATAATATCATCCTCTTTATCATCAGCAGCCTTCACTGGAGTTGCCAATTTATCAGTAGCTTTAGCTAGACTTGCCGGGTTATCATCAGTTCGGACCAGGTTGGTTGGTTTATCAGCATGGCTTGTGGTGTCGACTTCTACTTGTTCAATAAAGAAGTCATGGCCTTGAGGCGGCGGATCATTAAGCATGGCATCAGCATTGGTTCCTTCTGGATCTGGAGTCCTTTTCGGTTCAATAACCACATTATCATCAGCCGGTTTATTTAACCGAGCCTTCTTGTTGGGTCTAGGCTTGGCACTGAGAAGAATCAACATAAAGATCAATACGTCAGGTGAACGTAAGGTATTAAGAATAAATTTAAGGCATAGCTCACCCAGGAACTGTCTTGAGGGCTGGAAGCTGTGTGGCTGTTGACTCGCCAGAGGATGAGTGAGGTGTTCCCTGATAATTCGAATCAGACGGATTAAGAGGCTGTCGGAAACAACCCGCCTTGGGGCAAGAAGTGTCAAGAGTATAAGAGACCCCTGATCAACGTTTCCGAACCGGAGTGTTCGGTAAACTGGCTGGGTAACTACCTGGCCGCTGTGCCAGGTTGTGCGATGGGCTTCGTGTTGCTGCTTCTTCGAAAGAAAGTTTGGGTCCAAGTGAGCAAGGGGGTTAGAAAATTTTACTTTCCGATTTGCTTGACGGATTGTCTGTGTTGGCAGAGGATCTGAACCGGAGGAAAGAATAATTACCTCTGCATCCTCAGCTTGGCTGCCTTCAGCGTCGTCCTGATAATAGTCATTGTCAATGAGGTGTATGAAAAATGAACCAAGAGAGTCAAGTTCTACCTCTGAGTCCGGATTAGCCAAGTCAGCATCAGCATTTGGTTCAGAAGACGCAGTGGTCCTTTTCTTGGCAGACTTTTTGGTAACCTTGGTCTTCGGACGAGTTGGTTTTGCCGGTTTATCCTGGGGTTTCTTCTTCCAGAACTGATCATCGCCCTGTTAAAAATGGACAAAATTTGAGAGAGTACTTAAAAAGGGGCAAGTTAAAACAAGAAAGTTGTGATTCTTACAGTCAGCGGTTTATTGGAAACGCAGAAGGGGTTCAATCCGGTTTGGCTACAGACAGTTTCCGGTTCATTCAGTATTTTCTTGACGGCCTCAGTAACTTCAGCTTCTGTTAGCTGAATGTCGATATGTCATTGAGGGTCTTTTAAGTCCCCTGTGTACTGACACATTAAACCGGGGCGCCGGCTTAAAGGTAGAACGCTCCAAGATATCCAGCAGCGGACAAAGTCAACACCTGTTAAACCGTTTGCCATAAAGGCTCTGAGTTTTGACAGTTGCGGTGCATAGTTGGACCGTTCCTTGGCAGTCAGCCTCTGAGGAAACGGATGAGTGTTGCTAAGCCGGTGAGGGCGGTAACCCGGCAGAGGATTTTCATCAGTCGGAGATGTGTCTTTGCAATAAAACCAAGTCTGATTCCAGTCCTTGGGGTGACTATGAAGCTTGGCATGAGGGAAGCTGACATCCTTCCTCTTTTGAATCGCCATCCTACCAAGCTCAGTGTTGGGTCCGTCAGTGAACTCTGTGCGATGGTTTAAATAAAAGAAATGCTTGAACAGTTCAACTGTGGGCTCTTCTTGGAGATAGGCCTCACAAAATACTTGGAAATTGCAAATATTGGACACAGAGTTTGGTCCAATATCTTCAGGGTGGAGTTGGAAGCTGGCAAGCACATCGCGGAAAAAATTTGAACCGGGAGGGCTAAAGCCTCGGCCCAGATGGTCAGCGAACACGACTACTTCTCCATCCTTAGGTTCAGGAGGATTTTCCGGACCAGGAACCCTCCACTGGATAACTTCTTTCTTCGCTAAAGCGCCAGTGGCGACGCATCCCTCTAGTCGTGCTTCCGTAACCCGGGAAGGAACCCAGTTGCACTCATAAACTTGTTTGGCCATTTCAATGGAAAGATGAAACATGGTTATTGCCGGTTTAAGATTTATAATGGACAAGCATAAAGCAATGCAAGATAAGCAGAAGCAGAGGTATATGCATATTGTTAAACCGGAGTCTGATATTGCTAAACCGGAGTGTCATATTACTAAACCGGAGTCTGACAATGGAGAAGGTGCAGAGATAAATGAATCGGTGGTTTAAGAGGGGACTAATGGTACCTACCGGATTATCATTTTTCAAAAAGATAAACCGCCTATATTGGTATGAAAGGTACAGGTCTAAAAATATTTAAGTGAGGGAAAAACAAGTTTCACAAGCTGGCATGATAATTTCAGATCTGTAGTGTGACCGAAAACTAGAGTATATTCAGACCTAAACTTTAGGTGCTTAAGCAGTTCATCAGGTTCAGATAAGTTTTCTTATATAAAGGAGATGTTCTAATGAGGAAAAAGGGGATTATGGCTACGACCGCACAAGAAGTATCAGATCCAAACTAGCTGCTGATGCTACTAAGAAGCACAGGGAAGAACGGCGCCGAAGCTCTAATGAACTCCGATGAACACCGAAACCCTAATGGTGGATCTAAAGCAAGGAAAGGAGGAACTTACTGATGCTGACGGAACAGCGGAGGAGCGCCGCGCTTCTCTGGTACGGTCAGGTTGATGCAGTGGCCAACGTTGGGGCGGAAGCGAAGGTCGACGGCGGCGGCGGAGCTCCAATGTTCGGGCGACGCAAGGAAGAGGATGATGTGAAGGGGAACGAAGGAAAAAAATGAAAAGGACCCCTCGGCCTTATTTATAAGGTGAATGGATAAGTGACAAGCACGAGAATCGAGGAGCCCAAAAATGAGATATGTGACGGCTCTGTCGCCTCGATTGTCGGAGGCTGATTAATGAAGGTGAGATATATGCAATCTTTAATAACAGGTGATTTCATGGTGGTTTATCATGATCCTGGAAGATGATGTCATGGCGGTTTATAAGACTTACGTGAAGATGCTGAAGAAATTTTACTAAGTATTGAAGATTGACATGACCCAGTTCAAATCAACCTGGGGCCTAATGTTGGGGATATTACTGCTGGGCATAAACCGGCTAGGCGAGGCCGGGTTATCCCCATAATGAGTTATCATATTTGAAGCCCATGAAGACAAAGACGGTGGCTCTTTAGGAAGGACTAGGGCCTAAAGGCGGATTAAGGCATGTAGACATAAACCGACAGTAATATGTAACTTGTGTTGTAAGATAGGAAGAGTAGAGACCGGGCCGGACATGTCTATGAGTCGGCCTCGGGATCCTGTAAACCGACGGGCGTCAACCCATGTATATAAGGGGACGACCCGGCGGCGGTTCAAGGACAACAAACAACAACTCGAGAACCAGGCAAAGCGGATTCGCTCCCTGGTCATCGAAACCCTATCAATTCCACAACAACTGGATTGTAGGCTTTTACCTTCACCGCAAGGGGCCGAACCAGTATAAACTCTCTGCGTCCTTTGTCCGCTTTAACCCCTTCAAGCTGACCCGTCGCGATGGCTCCACGACTAAGTCCTTCCACTAGGACATCTGCCATGACAAAACCACAACAGCGTGGTAAACAACTGCCGAGTCTTCCCTGCCTCCGTTTCGTTCCCTTCCTAGGCCTCGCCGTCATCCACCGCCCTGGTGCTCTTGGCGCGGCCTGATCAACATTGTCAATGACCGACATGCATCTGAAGTGGACTGTACATGGAGAGGCTGACAGCTGGGTCCACGGCCGCACGCAAGGAAATGCCTCCTTATTACGCGCAAAATAATGATTCCTCCACCTGACACCTGGGACCCACCGAAAGGGCCTCTGTATTTCGCAAAAAAAATGTTACCACCGCTGACAGCTTGGACCCACCAGCTATATCTTCCACACAAGGAAGTGCCTCCTTATTACGCACAAAAAATGAATACTCCCCCTGCTAGCTGGGACCCAGTATAGTGGCAGGCTGACTTGTGGGCCTACTAAGTTGACGGGGACGGAGGGCTTTGTCAACTTAGTCAATATGCACGATTCTAGCTCCAGTGACCGTACGATGTCCATCCAACGGCCGTAGTGCTTCTTCAACCTCTGGTCTTCTTGCTCCAGCCGCCCAAACCAGCGCCGGTCGTGCCTCGTGCTCCAGCCTCCCGTGGCCGGCTGCGATGCGGCGGAGGCCTCACCGCCCCCTACTACTCCCACTGCTAGCCAGGCCATCCCTCTACTCACCCACACCCCCTGTTATTCTGCGGCGACGGCAGCCTCACACCACAGCGAACCAGTGAACAGTCATACTCCTCTACGAGTGGGCATCCACTGCTGCGTCTTCCCCGGCTCCGCGTCGTCCCCTTCCTAGGCCTCGCCGTCGTCCACCGCCCTGGTGCTCCCAACACGGTGTGGTCAACGTGGTCAAGGAACGACTTCCATCGGAAGAGTACTATACGTGGAGAGGCTGACAGCTGGGTCCACGGCAGCCGCAAGGAAGTGCCTCCTTATTACGCGGAAAATAATTATTCCTCCACCTGACAGCAGGGACCCACCGGCTGGGCCACCGTATTTGGCAAAAAAATGTTTCCCCCTGACTAATGGACCCACTGGACGGGCCACCGTATTTTGCGAAAAAATGTTCCCCCCGCTGTCAGCTCAGACCCACCGGAAGCGCCTCCTTATTACGCACAAAAAATGAATACTCCCCCTGCTAGTTGGGACCCACCTTGGTGGGTGGCTGACTTGTGGGCCAACTAAGTTGACGAGGACGGAGTGCTTTGTCAACTTAGTCAATATGAACGATTCTAGCTCCAGTCACCGTATGATGTCCATCCAACGGCCGTAGTGCTTCTTCAACATCTCGTCTTCTTGTTCCAGCTACCCAAAGCAGCACCGGTCGTGCCGCATGCTCCTGCCTCTCGTGGCCGGCTGTGCTGCCGCGGAGGCCACACTGCCCCCTACTATTCCCGCTGCTGGCCAGGCCCTGCGGTGACGGCAGCCTCACACCGCAGCCGAACCAGTGAACCCTCGTACTCCTCTCTGCGCGGGCTTCCACTGCCGCGTCTTCCCCGGCTCCGCGTCGTCCCCTTCCTAGGCCTCGCCGTCGTCCACCGCCCTGGTGCTCTCGGCGCAGCGTGGTCAACGTGGTCAAGGAATGACTTCCATCGGAAGAGTACTGTACATGGAGAGGCTGACAGCTGGGTCCATGACCGCATCAAGGAAGTGCCTCCTTATTACGCGCAAAATAATTATTCCTCCACCTGACAGTGGGGACCCACCGGACGGGCCACCGTATTTCGCGAAAAAACGTTTCCCCCTGACTGCTGGGACCCACCAGCTACATCTTCGCATGCAAGGAAGTGCGTCCGAGCAAACAAAACGATTCGCCCCCCTGACTGCTTGGACCCACCAGCTACATCTTTGCATGCAAGGAAGTGCGTGACAGTCGGGACCCACCTGGTCGAAGCGTACGTAGCGTTGTCATTCTGGTCGCGAACGTGTACGTACATACTGGTCGATGTAGCATGCACGTGTCGTAGTAGAGGCGCGCACGTAGCATGTACACGTACGTACAGTAGCCAGTGTGCAAGAAAGAAAATACGGCCACGTACGTACATACGGGCAGGGTCTCGAACACCTACTCGCGCATACGTACGGCCAGGGCTCATGTACATGGCTGGGTCGGAACGGAGAAACAACGTCGTCGTCATGTTCATGGGGAACCAACAGGCTGGGTCGGAACGGAATGCGTCGTCGTATTCATCGGGAGGGCTTGGATGGAACAGCCGATGGAAACGAGGCCTGGCATACCGCAGAACGGAGGAAAACAACCTTGTGTTCGACCGGCCATGTTCGAAACGGGATCCTGTTCATTGGGAGGGGTCTGGCATACCGCAAAATGGAGGAAACGGACCTCCTACGGTCGAAATAGGGGTCCTGTTGATCGGGAGGGGTGTGGAGTACCGCAAAACAGAGGAAACGGACTTGTGTTGGAGCGCTACGGTCGAAACGGGGGTCCTGTTCATCGGGAGGGGTGTGGCGTACCGCAAAACGGGACTCCACGGGATACTGTTCATCTCCACCGTCGACCCCCTCCAGCCTCCACAGGCTACTATTCATCCACCGTCGACCTCCTCCAGCCTCCACCTGCGACTGTTCATCCACGGGCTCCTGTTCATCCAGCCTCCACCGCGCGCTACTCCACCGGCTACTGTTCAACCAGTTCTCTCCACGGGCTCCTGTTCAACCACCCCTCCACGGGCTACTGTTCATCCAGCCCTCCACCGCCTACTGTTCATCCAGCCCTCCACCGTCTACTGTTCATCCAGCCCTCCACGGGGTGGTCCTGTTCATCCAGCCCTCCATTGGGTCCTGTTCATCCAGCCCCAACCGGCTCGATCGATTGGGGTCCTGTTCATCCAGAGGCAACACCACGGGGTCCTGTTCATCCACCCCCACCAGGAACTGTTCATCCAAACCCCCCCAGCAACACTCACTGTTCATCCAGAGGCGGCATCGATCAGCTTCAGTTAGCAGCAGTAGCGAAGGAATTGCTCGACCGGGTTCAGTTAACAGCCATCGATCGATCGCTCGGGTTCAGTAACGCGTAGCCTGCAGTGCAATCGCTCGGGTTCAGTTAGAGCCCAACGCCTCGCACCCATGCGCGTGCGTGTACGAGAGAAACGCGCATCGCTCGGCCCCGACCACCCACCCTAACCGGGAACACCCCGATATTTTCCTCGCCCTTGCTTCTACCCCGGTTTTTCCCGTCATGGACGGCCCAAAGAATGTCATGCAGCTGCGTCTCAGGCCCGCCCAGGACGAAAAGCCCATTTTCTGTCATGATTTTTTGTCATAGAAGTAGGACCCCACCACATCTATGATGATACCAGGTTTTGTCACAATTATCGTCATAGAAGTGTCATAAGTATGACAGAATTTTTTTTCGTTCAGCCCAAAATGTCACGGATGTGTCTTTTTTTGTAGTGTTCATGTTCTCAGCAACAAGATGATCATCATTGTGATCAGGAATCTTTGGCTTTAACTTTCTGAGCACTTGGTGCTACTCATCCTCTTGAGCTTCTAGCACTGGGGCCTTATTCTTCTCAGCAACAGGGATGTTTCTGGTGGATCTTTTGGGTGCAGATGGTTTTGGAGCTTGAGCAGAGGGCTTGGGGGCAGACTTGGGCTTAGATGGAGCAGCCCCAGACTTGATAGCATCCCCCATGAGTTTCTGAGACTTTGGAGGTGGCGCAGCTGCCTATTCCTCCTCCTCTTCTTCATCATCACTTATCCACATAGAAGATGTTCCAAGCACCTTTGCAGTAGTGGTCCTTACTCTCTTTCTCTTCTTGCCATCCTTTGCTACCTCATGATCATCTGATTGCTCTATAGTGAACTGCATAGTTTCTTTGGTAGGAACTTTCCTGGGTTTGGACATTGGAGCTCTCCTAGGTGGAGCTTTAGCAGCAACATACTCCTTCTTGAGTACCTTTTTCTTGGGGGTCACCTCCTCCTCAACAACAAAGTCCTCATCTTCAGATTATGAGGTTTTCTTCTTTGTTTGCCTAGTTGCAGCCTTAGGCAAATTGCTGGGTGTACTTCTGTTACCTTCATCATAGCTGTTGTTGGAGGGACTAGTGCCCTCGCTGAGATTCACTTGCTCCTCTGACCTATCCTGACTATCACTGCCTTCTGACATCTCTGAAACAAACCCTATGAATAGATAGGTATAGGTAGAGTGGATGAGCATCACAAAGCACTGCCATTTTTGCAAAAAGTTGAGACAAAAACTTAATTTTAGTTTTCTGCACAAAGCATTTCAGAACTACCGATATGGCAAACTCGGTGACACCGAAGCAACTTTAGAGTCTAAACATACAATTTCGGTTAGACCGAAATGCAGTTCGGTTACTCCGAGATGCTAGGATTTCACAGAGAAAGTGAACTCGGTCACACCGATTAGTACACTTCGGTCAGGCCAAGTAGTACATGTGCAATGGCCTGAGCCAAATCGGTGAGACCGAAATCTTCAGATCGGTCGGTCCGAGATGAGTTCGATGGAAACCTAACCCTATGTTTTTGCATCAAATCTATTCTAATGGAGTATTTCGGTTGATAGATTTATCTCAATCGTGGCAAGAAACTAGGTATTGATCTTTGTGCAAGAATCGGAGTAAAGGGACTGATAACCCACAAGTATAGGGGATCGTTTGTAGCCTTCTTCGATAAATAAGAGTGTTGAACCCAACGAGGAGCTAAAGGTAGAACAAATATTCCCTCAAGTTCTATCGACCACCGATACAACTCTACGCACACTTTAACGTTTTCCTTACCTAGAGCAAGTATGAAACTATTTTGCAAGAGTAAAACTACGAGTACTTTGCGAGAATAAAACTACGGATAAATTGCAAGGTAATAAAAGTGGATAGCTTTTGTCAACAAGAAAGTCATTTGTCCCTAGGCAATTGATAACAAGTATAGGTAATCATTCTTGCAATTCTACATGAGGGAGAGGCATGAGCTAACATACTTTCTCTACTTGGATCATATGCACTTATGATTGGAACTCTAGCAAGCATCCGCAACTACTAAAGATCATTAAGGTCATGA
This sequence comes from Triticum aestivum, assembly GCF_018294505.1. Lineage (NCBI taxonomy): Eukaryota > Viridiplantae > Streptophyta > Magnoliopsida > Poales > Poaceae > Triticum > Triticum aestivum. The sequence continues at coordinate 301,437,075 of NC_057808.1, read as the reverse complement.
AACCCAACCATAGCATTAAGTATCAAGTCCTCTTTATCCAATACACAACAACTCACCTACTCGGGTTTAAGCTTCTGTCACTCTCGCAACCCACCATAAGCAAATCATGAACGTATTGCAACACCCTACAGCAGGGATCCCTCACGTTTGCGCGAGACGGAGGGCACCGCAGGACAGCACCATAAATAAAATATACAATCATACCAACCAAGATCACGATTAACCCATAGGACAAAACGGATCTACTCAAACATCATAGGATAGCCAAATATCATTGGAAAATAATATATGGAGTTGAGCACCATGTTTAAGTAGAGATTACATCGGGGGGAAGAGGTGTTACACCGCTGCATAGAGGGGGAGAAAGTTGGTGTTGACGGTAGCAAGATTGTTGATGTAGATCGCCGTCATGATCCTTGCCCCGGCGGCACTCCGGTGCCACCGGGAGAGAGGGGGAGAAAGCCTCCCTCCTTCTTCTTCTTCCTTGGCCCCCTAGATGGGAGGAGGTTTCCCCCTCTAGTCCATGGCCTCCATGGCGGCGGAGGGGCGGGAGCCCCTCCGAGATTGGATGTCCCTCTCTGTTCTCTTCTGTTTCGCCTTCCCCAGATCTGGCCGAAAACCGTTTCTTATATTCCCGGAGATCCGTAACTCCGATTGCGCTGAGATTTTAACACGATTTTTTCTGGATATAAGCTTCCTTGCGCCCGAAGTAGAGCCCCAACCGACGTATGAGGTGAGCACAACCCACCGCCACGCGCCTGGCTCCATGGGCGCGCCCTGGTGTCTTGTGGGCTGTGTGGGCCTCCGTTTGCGTCGATTCCAAGTCCCAAAAATCACATATATTCCAAAATAATTCTCCGTAAAATTTTATTGCATTTGGATTTCGTTTGATATGGATTTTTTGCAATACAAAAAAGATGCAAAAAATAGGAACTGGCACTGGGCACTGGATCAACAGGTTAGTCCAATAAATCATATAAAAAGTTGCTAATAATATGTGAAAGTTGTATAATATTGGCATGAAACAATCAAAAATTATAGATACGATGGAGACATATCAGCATCCCCAAGCTTAATTCCTGCTCGTCCTCGAGCAGGTAAATGATAAAAACATAATTTTTGATGTGGAATGCGACCTAGCATAAACTTGATCATATATCTATTCATGGTATGAATATTAAGACATAAGTGATTCAAAGCAATAGTCTATAATTTGACATAAAGACATCAATACTCAGGCATCCCAATAAACAATCATGTCTTTCAAAATATCGACTCTAAAGGAAGCTATCCCTACAAAGTCATATAGTCTTGTCATGCTCTGTCTTCTTAACACAAAGTATTTATCATGCACAATCCGGATGACAAGCCGAGCAATTGGTTCATACATTTTAACGCGCTTCAGCTTTTCAACCCTCACACAATACATGAGCGCAAGCCATGGATCTAGCACTACGGGTGGAATAGAGTATGATGATAGGGGTAAATATAGAGAAGACAAAAAAGTAAGAAAGTCTCACATCGACGCGGCTAACCAATGGGCTATGGAGATGCCCATCAATTGATATCAATGCGAGGCGTAGGGATTGCCATGCAACGAATGCACTAAGAGCTATAAGTGTAGAAAAGCTCAATATGAAACTAAGTGGGTGTGCATCTAATCCTATAATGAAAAATCCCCAGTAGTATATGAAAGTGACAACATAGGAGACTCTCCATATGAAAAACATGGTGATACTTTGAAGCACAAGTGTGGTGAAGGATACTAACAATGCCCCTTCCCTCTTTGTTTTTTTCTTTTCTTCTTTTTTTCTCTCATTGTCCGGAGTCTCATCCCGACTTGTGGGGGAATCATAGTCTCCATCATCCTTTCCTCGCTGGGGCACTTCTATAAAAATGAAAATTGATGATCATCACACTTCTATTTACTTATAACTCAAAAGAAATAAAAATTACAACTCGACACCTATGACAAAGTATGACTCTATATGAATGCCTCTGGCAATACCAGGATGTGCAATGATCTAGCGTAACATGTATGAAAAATGATTAACAGTGGCTGAGCCACAACTACTACTTTAGCTATATGATCATGCAAAGCAATATGTCAATGAATGCTCAAGTCATCAAACGGAAGCGGTGGAAGTTGCATGGCAATATATCTCGGAATGGCCATGGAAAAGACATAATAGGTAGGTATGGTGGCTGTTTTGAGGAATATATAATAAGGCTTATGTGTGATAGAGCGTATCATATCACAGGGTTTGGATGCACCAACTCTCGAGGTGAGAAAGGACAATGCACGGTACCGTAGAGGCTAGCAAATTGCGGAAAGGTAAGAGTGCGTATATTCCATGGACTCACATTAGTCATAAAAAACTCATATACCTATTGCAAAAGTTTATTAGCCCTCGAAGCAAAGTACTACTACGCATGCCCCTAGGGGGATAGATTGGTAGGAAAAGACCATCGCTCGTCCCCGACCGCCACTCATAAGGAAGACAATAAATAATAAATCATGCTCCAACTTCATAGCATAATGAGAGACTATACGTGCATGCTTCGGGAATCACCAAACCTGTTGGATTAATGGGCCACGGGTAGCCTAACCCGAGTCCCAGAACCTTTCAAGACATCGGGGCCGGCTGCGCCCCTCAAGACGTCAAGATAGAGCGCCGCCTTCTGGTGGCCGGCTGGCCAAACGACCGACTGTCAGAAGACGGCCATGCTCAGGAAGGTGGCTCCAAGACGGGCCGACTCCTAGAAGGCGGCCTCCAGAGAGGCCGGCTCCAAGTAGTCGGCCCATGGCGCCCTCAAAGTCTGCGCCCCATTACGAAGACAAGACAGGGTGAGGCTACAGTATAGCCCATAACCCCCGAATCCAGGGCCGGGCGTGGCCACAGTGCTCCGTACAGGTGGAGATTTTTGCCCGGCACGGCACTGTTGCCACTCCACCCTTGACGTCACCCCTGTCAGGTGGAGCCCTGCTCCCACGACCGCCTGTCGGTACGGCCTGAAGACGGCGGGCCCTACCAGGCAGCGAGAGACCGGAAGACGGCGGAGGCCTCACCAGTCGGACCCGAGGGAGGCCGGCTCCTAGCAGTCGGCCCGTTCCTTCCTCGGGCCCACACGCCATTAACCAGATAAGACGCGGTGTGGCTACAGTGATCTCCCACCAGGCGGCGGGACTGTAGCCACGCCCCCCTGACCAAGCCTGCGTCATTAGCATCGCGGCTACAGTAATCAGCAGCCGGCAAGACCCGCCAGCGGCGGGAGCGGCCTGTCGGTGCCGTACCAGACCAGTCGGCGGGGCCCACCAGGCGGCGGGCCCCAGCAGCCGGCGGAGAAGCCGGCGACCAGAGACACTGACAGCCGGGTCCTACACCCGGCCGGATTACCATTGTACCCCTGGGGGGTAGGCCTATATAATCCCCCAGGGCACCCATGCAAAGGGTTGGAAGCTGTTAGAATTAGACTCACATCTAGAGGGAGAGGAGAGCAAGCCCTGCCTTCTTCTACCTCTAGCATACAGCTCGAGGAGCACCCTTGTACACACTAGTGCCTTAGTGATCATGCGGAGACCCCACAGAGCAGGACTAGGGGTGTTATCTCCTAGGAGAGCCCCGAACCTGGGTAAAGTGCGCCGGCGTTCGTGTCTACGCCTCATCCCGCTTCCAGGCACCGACGACGTTCTACTCGCTCCCACCATGATAAGCCATCCATTGGCATATGTCGCACCCAACCCCCGACATTTGGCGCCCACCATGGGGCGAGGTGCACCGTCTCCCTGAGACCTGTTCTGTACGGGAACCCTGTTCCTTCCTAGCGAGCGCAGCCAGCCCGACACGCCAGACAGCGTCAGCGCCAACGCGCTGCACGACGCGGAGGTCGCCTGTGCGGCGAGCTGCCTTGCCGATCTTGTTGGCGAGATTCGCCTTTCTGACGAGCCCGCGTCTGATGCGGGCACCGATGGCCCTGAGAGCCGCCTCGTGAGCCTCCTCGATCAGCTCCACGTCGCCAGCGAGCCTGCTGCTGACTTGGAGTTGGTTGGCTCCACCGACCCGATGTTGGTTGACTCCGACATGGCATCGCTTGACGCGTTCCCCACCAACGTGGTGGTCTACGACGAGCCGCTTCCTCGCGCGGACAGCGGCGGCAGCACCATCACGGAAGTGCTCATCATCAGCCACGGCGAGCACTCTGGCGGAGGTGTCCAGGATCCATTGCAGGCGGCGATACAAGACTTGACTGCGCCCATCCCGGAAGACGCCGACGCCGAGACGCTGGAGGCACGCTGCGTCCAGCTCGTCGAAAGTGCCAACCGGCTGGCCAGCATGAGACGCCTTTCGGAGGCCTACCAGCGGGAGATGGACCGTATTGTCGGCGGCACGCCGGCTCCTGGTGGTCGTAGCCGCATTGGCCTGGTACGGCAGCGTGGCGCGACCAGCGCCAGCATGTTCGGGACAGATCATCCCGTCTAAGCCACGCCTGCGGAGAACATACGAGCTGCTCAGGTGGCAGCAGACGAGCTAGAGAAGCTCGAGGGCGATGAGCGCCGCCACATGATGGAGCGAGTCCAATAGCTCCTCGACGCGGCTGCTGAGCAGGAGGAGGCCGGGTGCTGCACTGAAGCACCCAATCGGCAAAATGACGACCACCTCCTCGCCGAGACCAAGGCGCGACATCCCGGACGCCGACTGGTGGCGTCCATGACAGAAGAGACAAGGAGCCGGCTGCTAGCCGCAGCCGGACTCATGTCACCATCGAGCGCGACCAAGACGGCCGCCCAAGAGCAGTGCGGCGGCGAGACGACTGTCCGCCTCCCCCTCCCCGCAGGGAAAGGCACATTTCCCTACCGCCTGTCGATCACCCATCACTCGGCAAGCGCCTTGGCCGTCGAGAAGGAATCGGAGAAAACGATGCCCGCCACCGGATCGATCGCCTCAATCGATCCCTGGCGCTAGAAGAAGAAGATGAGCTGGGTCCGCCTTGTTTCGGCCCCCGCATCCGAGACAAACCTTTCCCCAAAGGGTTCACGCTCCCGAGAGATACACCAAAGTACACCGGCTCCGTGAAGCCGGAGGACTGGCTGGTCGACTACTCTACAGCCGTCAGCATCGCCAACGGCAACAAGCGCATCGCCGTGAAGTACATTCCGCCCATGCTCCAGGGCATGGCCCGGACGTGGCCGAACAGCCTGAAGCCCCGCAGCATCAACAGCTGGGTTGACTTCACTGAAGCATTCATCTGCAACTTCACCAGCACGTACAAGCGGCCGCCCAAGCCTCGCCAGCTCTCCTTGTGCGTCCAAGGCCCCAACGAGTCGACTCGCGACTACCTCACGTGCTGGGCCGAACTGCGCAACTCTTGCGAGGGCGTGCACGAGGTGCAGGCCATCGAATACTTCACTACCGGGTGCCTAGAGGGCGCCCTCCTCAAACACAAGCTTCTCTGCGACGAGCCGGCGACCCTCGACGAACTACTGATCATAGCAGACAAGTACGCCACGGCCGACTCCTCCATGAAGGCAGAAATCCAAGTTAATGTGATGGGCAAGGTGGCCCCTCAAGCTCCTCGGACCCCGGCTGGTGAAGCCAGTCGGCGACAGCAACCAAACGACAATAAGCGCAAGGCCATGCAACCGGCTTCCACAGGCCGGCAGGTGGGAAGAGTTGAAGATCAGCAGCCGAAAGGGCAGCCTCCTCCCAAGCGCCAGAAGGGCGGCAAGCCCAACTGGTTGCCCGCCTTCTCGTACGAGCAGACCCTTGATGCACCCTGCAAGTTCCACAGCGGCGTGAAGCCGTCCAACCACACCACTCGGAAGTGCCACTGGCTCACCAGGATCGCCAAGGGTGATGGACTCCAGCCCCCTCCACCTGCTGGCCCGCCGCCTCGTCCTCCTCAACAGCCGGCGGTTCGGCCAGTCGGTGCTATACAAGATGATTACCCTGAGGAGCATGGAGCTTATGTCGTGTTCACCAGTGTGGCCGACGACAGGCGCAACAGACGGCAGCAGCAACAAGAAGTAAACACAGTAGCATCAGAGACCCCCGAATTCATGCATTGGTCTGAGAAGCCCATCAGCTGGAGCAGAGCCGACCACCCGGAGGTGATGTCCAATCCCGGCTCTTATGCTCTAGTGCTGGATGCCACCTTTGCCACGGAGAGGCGAGCTGCTCGCTTCTCCCGAGTTCTGATAGATGGCAGCAGCAGCATCAACATTCTGTACAAAGATACCATGGAGAAATTGGGAATCAAGCAGAGACATCTTCAGCCCAGCCGGACTATTTTCCATGGCATAGTTCCTAGCCTTTCCTGCTCACCAATCGGCAAGACTCAGATAGATGTCCTTTTCGGGGACAAAAATCATTTCCGCCGAGAGCCAGTCTGGTTTGAGATGGTGGACCTTGAGAGCCCTTATCATGCATTACTTGCCCGGCCTGCCCTGGCCAAGTTCATGGCGGTCCCCCACTATGCTTATCTCAAAATGAAGATGCCGAGCTCCAAGGGAATCCTGACCATAGCAGGGGACTACAAGAAGTTGTCCGCCTGTGCAATTGACAACAGCCGGCTAGCCGAGTCCCTCGTGATTGCAGCAGAGAAGCGGCTCCTTGAGCGGGTTGTGGCTATGGTAGGCAAGCAGCCGGAAATGTCACCCAACCCCAAGGAGTCGGAAGCCGAGGGCTCGTTCAAGCCAGCCAAAGAAACAAAGAAGATACCCTTGGACCCGGAGCACCCGGAGAGGCACGCTGTCATAGGTGCAAACCTTGACAGCAAATAGGAAGGCGAGCTCGTCGATTTCCTCCGTGAGAACCGGGACATCTTTGCATAGTCTCCCAAGGACATGCCGGGTGTTCCGACGGAATTCGCCGAGCACAAGCTACATGTCCGGTCTGATGCCAAGACAGTCAGGCAGCCCTTGCGCCGCCTGTCAGAAGAGAAGAGAAGAGTTGTTGGAGAAGAGATAGCCCGGCTTCAAGTAGCCGACTTCATCATGGAAGTGTTCTTTCCAGAATGGTTAGCCCACCCAGTCCTAGTGCTGAAGAAGAACAAGCAGTGGCGCATGTGTATTGATTATACCAGCCTCAACAAAGCATGCCCCAAATACCCATTTTCTTTGTCAAGGATCGACCAAGTGATCGACTCCACAGCCGGATGCGAGCTGTTGAGCTTTTTGGATGCATACTCAGGGTATCATCAGATCAAGCTAAACCCGGCCGACAGACTGAAGACCGCCTTCATCACGCCATTCGGAGCCTTCTGTTACCTGACCATGACGTTCGGCTTGAGAAACGCCGATGCCACGTTTCAGCGTTGCATGCAGAAGTGCCTCCTCAAGCAACTCGGCAGAAACGCCCACGTCTATGTGGACGATGTGGTGGTGAAGACGGAAAAGCGTGGAACACTGCTAGAAGACCTCAAGGAGACCTTTGAGAACTTGCGCCGATTTCAGATCAAGCTCAACCCAGAGAAATGCGTCTTTGGAGTACCAGCCGGCCAGCTTCTTGGCTTTCTGGTCTCGGAGCGCGGCATAGAGTGCAACCCTGTGAAGATCAAGGCCATCGAGAGGATGGAAGTACCCACCTGACTGCTGGACGTGCAAAAATTCATCGGCTGCTTGGCATCCATCAGCCGTTTCATCAGTCGGCTGGGCGAGAAGGTTCTTCCCCTGTACCAGCTCATGAAGAAGACCACTTTTTTTGAGTGGAACGACAAGGCGGATGAAGCTTTTCTCCAGTTGAAGAAGATGTTGACCACTCCGCCTATCCTGGCGGCTCCGACTCCCAAGGAGCCCATGCTCCTCTACATCACCGCCACCAGCCGGGTGGTCAGCACAGTCATAGTGGTGGAACGCAAAGAAGAAGGCAAGGCACTGCTAGTCCAGAGGCCAGTGTATTACCTGAGTGAAGTACTATCTGCCTCCAAGCAGAACTACCCCCATAACCAGAAGATGTGCTATGGCGTGCACTTTGCCGCCAAGAAATTGAAGCCATATTTTCAAGAGCACCCAATCACTGTGGTCTGCACAGCTCCACTTGCCGAGATCATTGGAAGCCGAGATGCCTCAGGCCGAGTGGCCAAATGGGCCATAGATTTGGCCCCCTACACTATCTACTATCAGCCTCGCACCGCCATTAAGTCACAAGCACTGGCCGACTTCCTCGTCGACTGGGCCGAGAACCAGTACCTGCCACCAGCGCCAGACTCCACCCATTGGAGGATGCACTTTGATGGTTCCAAGATGCGCACCGGTTTGGGAGCCGGCATCGTCCTCACCTCTCCCAAAGGCGACAAGCTCAGATATGTGCTGCAAATCCACTTTGCTGCCTCCAACAACGTTGCCGAGTACGAAGTACTCATTCACGGGCTCCGGCTTGCCAAGGAACTCGGCATTCGCCGAATCCTGTGCTATGGTGATTCCGACTTGGTGGTCCAGCAGTCGTCGGGCGACTGGGACGCCAAGGATGCAAACATGGCGAGCTACCGCTTCCTCGTACAGCAGCTCAGTGGATACTTCGAGGGGTGCGAGTTCCTTCATGTGCCAAGAAATGACAATGAGCAAGCTGATGCCTTGGCACGGATCGGCTCCACCCAGCAAGCAATACCAGCCGGCGTCGCCCTGCAACGCTTCCTCAAGCCGTCTGTCAAGCCGTCACCAGAATTAGACTCCATCTTCGTGCCGGCCCCTCCTGAAGCAGTCGGATCCGACTTGAGGACCCCAGCAGCCGGCCCGGGGACTTCAGAACCCGGCTCGGGGACTGCAGTAGTCGGCCCGGGGACTTCGTCGACTCAGCAAGCGGCAGCCGACTCCAACCCGCCGCCTCCCGGCCCAACCGCCCTCGTGCAAGTAGCAGTCCTAGCAGTCGAAGAAATTGCAGCACCTTCATGGGCCCAGCCCATCCTCAACTTTCTGGTGAACAAAGAGCCGCCGAGTAATGAGATCTCGGCCCGGCAAGTGCAACACCGGGCAGCAGTGTACACCATCGTCAACAGAGAACTTGTGAGGCGCAGTGTCACTGGTGTTTACCAGCGCTGTGTAGAGCCGGATCAAGGCCAAGCAATCCTCAAAGATATACATCAAGGCGAGTGTGGTCACCACGCGGCTTCAAGAGCACTCGTGGCCAAAGCTTTCCACCATGGTTTTTTCTCGCCGACTGCTCTAGAAGACGCCAAAGACTTGGTCCAGAAATGCAAAGGGTGTCAGAAGTTCCGCTCCAAGCCACATCAGCCGGCTTCCGTACTGAAGACCATCCCCATTGCCTGGCCCTTCGTTGTTTGGGGGCTGGATATGGTGGGACCATTCAAGACAGCACGCGGCGGCATGACTCATCTGCTTGTTGCAGTGGACAAGTTCACCAAATGGATAGAAGCAAAGCCAATTAAAAAATTGAATGGTCCGACTGATGTGACTTTCATCTCCGACATCACCATCCGGTATGGCAGACCACACAGCATCATCACCGACAATGGCACAAACTTTGCCAAAGGCGCCTTGGCCCGTTTTTGCGCGACGCAGGGCATCCGACTGGACTTAGCGTCTCTTGCCCATCTGCAGTCAAACGGCCAAGTGGAGCGGGCAAACGGCCTCATTTTGTCCGGCATCAAGCCCCGACTGGTCGAGCCTCTGGAGCGTTCGGCCGGCTGTTGGCTCGATGAGCTCCCGGCCGTCCTCTGGAGGCTGTGCACAACTCCAAACAAGTCAACCGGCTTTACGCCTTTCTTCCTCGTCTACAGTGCCGAGGCCGTCATCCCGACAGACATAGAATTCGACTCCCCTCGAGTCACCATGTACACCGAGGAGGAGGCAGAAGAAGCACGACAAGACGGCGTCGATCTACTGGAAGAGGGCCGACTGTTGGCACTCAGCCGGTCCACCATCTACCAGCAGAGCCTGCACCGATACTACAACCAAAAGGTCAAGCCAAGGTCCTTCCAAGAGGGAGACCTTGTGCTCCGGCTGATCCAGCGAATAGCCGGCCAGCACAAGCTCTCGGCACCTTGGGAAGGCCCCTTCATCATCAGCAAGGTGTTGGGCAACGACTCCTACTACCTCATCGATGCTCAGAAGCCTCGAGCACGCAAAAGAGATGACTCCGGCAAGGAGACGGAGCGACCATGGAATGCAAACCTCCTTCGAAGGTTTTACAGTTGATGCAGTATGTACCACGCCAACTTTTGTATTAAGTACGAAGATTCCGGGTCCCCCGAGAAGAGCTTGGGCACTGCCCTCTTTTATCTATATGATAAGTATTATGCCCATCAGTGTGTTATTTCATTTAGTCCGCCTAGCACCGGGTTCGACCAGTCGACCCGGGGACTCACCGCCTTGTACTATGTAATGCTTCCTACAGCCGGACAAGTAATGTGTTGGCACTTAAGCTTTCTCTTGCCACAAGCCGCAGCTCACAGAGCGACTGTTCGGTTGGTAGGAGTTAAGGCAGAAAGGGTGTCCGCATGAAAAATGGCTAAGGACCCAAAGCATACACATAGTTCAAGCCGGCTTCCTGTTCGCCGACCGGCTGCCGAGCAGCCGGTCGGCCGGCTTCTACTTAACTTGCTAGAAGACTCTAATCGGCTAAGTACTTGCCTTCCCAAAAGTGGCTAAGTACTTGACCCAGCCAAAGTCTGCAGAGCGGCTGTTCGGCTGGCAAAGACGACAACTAAGGGAAGGCGGCAAAGGAAAAAGGCCAAAGAACAAAAAGAAAGGATAGATGGAACTCGGCAAAATATTTACATATCAAAAGGCCCTCGGCTAGCATTCAACAGAAGTTTGAAATACACCCCGCGGGTGGAATTGTGCGAAGTTAACAAAGTTCGTCGAGACTGATAAGCAGGTAAAAACAAAAGGTAAATTGGCAGCCTAGGAAGCAGCAGCCGGGTTCGGTGGAATGGTGGAATCGGTGATGCCGGTTGGTGGAGCGGCCGGCTAGTCGGTCTCCGCTTAGTCGCCTTCAGCAGAAGCCGGCTCGCTCGGGCGTGGCTCATTGCTGGAGGCGCAGTCGAGCTGAGGCTGTCCGTCCGCTCTGACCTCTGGCGCCTCCTCTTCACCTTCCTCCTCCTGCTCACCTTCTCCCTCGTCGCTGGAGTCGATCACCTCGGTCGAGTCCTCGCCATCCTCCGGGTTCAGCCCGAACCACTCTGGTGGCGCCTCGGCACCATTCTCGGCCAACTCCGAGATGAAGATGCTGGTGTTGGTGTACTCGGCGATTGCCGCCGCCCATTTGACAAGATCACCCTCCACCGCCACCAACTCCTCCTGGGCCTCCTGTCGAAACATGGTCAACTGGGCTAGATTTAGTCCAGGGTACCACGCCTTGACAAACTCCAAGGCCCGGCGTGCCCCGGCCCGGGCCAAGGAACCCTTCCAAGCCTCAAGGCGGCCGACCGCCACCTCCAGCCAGTCGGCAGTCCGGCTGGGTGTACGTGGAGCCGGCATGTCTGGCCACAGGGCGGCGATCGCCTGGGCACCGACACGCTGAAGATGGCGCAACATCCGATGAGCCGTCTGAAGACGGGCCTGGATGCTGAGGAGCTGTTCGCTGAGGGTCCGGGGGGCGTCGACAGCAATCTGCGCGCCTTCCACCCTCCGCTCTTCACGATCAGCCTCGATGGCCTGATTGGCGGCGTTAGAGTGGCCGGGAAAGAAGTCTGCTCAAATAGAAAGAAAAAGAGCCAAAGTTGGAAACATGAAGCCGGCTTGGTCAGAAGCCGGCGGCTCAAAGAAAGAGCAAAGAGAGAAGCTCACCGTCGACCTTGTCCTCAATCTCGCCGAAGCCGACAGTCAGCATTGCCTCCTTGTCGGTCCAGGCAGAGCGCTCGGTCTCAAACTCAGCAAGGAGACCAGCCTCCTTGTCCTCCACCTCCTTCTGGGTCTTCTTGAGAAGCTCTGCCTGCTCCGCCAGTTGCGTGACCAGCCGGTCACGCTCCTCGGCCAGCTTGTTGCAGTCCGCCTCCTTGGCACGCAGCGCGGCATTGGCTCTGCAAAAGTAGAAGAAGAAAAGGACGTCAACAATCAACAAAGAGAGATATAGTTGCCAGGAAGATCCGGCCCGACTACTGAGCAGTCGGCCTGAATCTCGGGGACTACAGCCCGCGGGTGCGCCAGCGCGCCCCCGCGGGGGAAAAAGTTATCAAGTATCAACAGAGAAGAAAAACAGTTGCCGGGAAGATCCGGCCCGACTGCTCAGCAGTCGGCCTGAATCTCGGGCACTACAGCCCGCGGGTGCGCCAACGCGCCCCCGCAGAGAATGAAAAAGACTTACTCCGGCTCTCCGACAAGTCGACGGTCCGTTGATCCAACTCCTGGACTTTGGAGTTGAAGGCGGCTGCACGGAGGTTCTGATAATCCTGCAGCAAAGATACCAGCCAATATTAGTACTCGGAGCTTGCCAATTAAAGTTCCGAGCCGCCTGCTCAGCAGACGACCCGTAACTCGGGGACTACACCCAGTGGGTGCGCTGGCGCGCCCCATGGAGCAATACAAGAACTAAAAAACAAAGAAGCAAGAAGCATACTCGGACGGCTACTCGCGACTCCAGGAAAGCATTATTGTAGTGATTGAGTGCATCGGCTTCAGTGCGGAGCTTGGCCTGGATGTCCAGGATCGCCTGATTCAAAGGGCCGGTCCCGCCTCCCCGCACCCAGTCAGCGGGCGCGGCGCTGGTCGCCTCGGCGTCCGGGATCGAGGAGCTCGCGGCTGTGGCCTCCAGCGGGCGTGGCGCCGAAGCCGCCTTCGCGAACCGGCGGCGTGAGGGTGTGCGGACCTCAGGAGTCGGGCCCGTCACCATCTCGTCTCCGGCTGGTGGCGCCGGCGGATCAGCCGGCTGCTTGTCTCGCACCTTCTCAGAAGGTGGTGGCGGGGGCACGATTACGTCCGGCATGACGACATCACCGCCGTCCCTCTCCATGACCGGGTGCTCGTCGTCGGCCCCCCCGGCCGGCACCACGAACCTTGGTGGTGGTGGTGCGGAGTTCAGGGGGATGACGAATAACGCCGACTGGCAGCGCGTGGCCTCTTCGGCCTGCTCCTTCGCCGCGGTTGCGGCCTCGACCTCCGCCAGCTTCTTCAAGGCGACGGCCTCCGCCCTATCTGCCTCCGCCTTCTCCAGGTAGACGGCTTCCCACTCCCCGCGCGCCTCCTGCGCATTTTGCTCCGTTGCCTCCCGGAGGTCGGCGGCTGGATCGATTCGCCGGGTGGTGGTGGTGGAGGTCTCCGCCGACCTAATGATGGAAGCGGCAGCCGATTTCTCAAGAGAGACCGGAGCCCTAATGTCGGGTGGTAGGTGCGACATATGCCAACGGGTGGCTTATCATTGTGGGATCCAGTAAGACATCGCCGGTGCCTGGAAACGGGATAAGGCGAAGACATGCACGCCGGCGGATCTTACCCAGGTTCGGGGCTCTCCGTGGAGATAACACCCCTAGTCCTGCTCTGCGGGGTCTCCGCATGATCACTAGATCAATACAAGTAGCTACAAGTGCTCCTTGAGCTGTTTGGCTAGGGGAGGAAGAAGGGCAAGGCTAGCTCTCCTTTTCTCTCTATGTGGTGTGTGAAACTCTATGAGATCAACTCTTTGCATGGGTGTCCCGGGGGGTTTATATAGGCCTACCCCCCAGGGGTACAATGGTAATCCGGCTGGGCGCGGGTCCCAGCCGTCAGTGTCTATGCTCGCCGGCCATTGGGGCCCGCCGACTGCCGGCCTCTTGGCCGACAGGCCGGCCCCACCGCTTGGGGGCCTTGTCGGCGGCTGGTTACTGTTGCCTCGCCTCTGATGACGAGGGCTTTGTCGAGGTAAGCGTGGCTACAGTGCCGCCGCCTTGCGGGCTCTCACTGTAGCCTCACCTCGTCTTGTCTCCTTAATGAGGCACATGTTTCGAGGGAGGGAGGTAGCCGACTATTGGGAGCCGGCTATGCCCCTAGCCGACTAGGGGAGGCCGGGCCGCCTTCGAGTGTCTCTCTGGCTAAAGGGGCCCGCCGCCCGCGGGCCGTACTGGCGCCTGTCGTGGGTGACATCGAGGTCAACATGGCTACAGTGTCGCGCTGGACGGGAGATGGCTGACCCGTACGGCGCCCTGTGGCCATGCCTGCTTCGGGATTCGGGGGTAGTGGGCTGTACTGCGGCCACGCCCCGTCTTATCACCGTTATGTTTATACAGTCTTGGTGGGTGTACTCTTGGCCGGCTTCTGGGAGTCGGCTCTCTTCATGGCCGGCTTCTGGGAGTCGGTCCTCTTGGGGCCGGCTTCCTGGAGTCGGCCATCTCGTAGCTTTCTTGGGGAAGGTTTCTGAGGCCGGGTCGCCTTCTGGTAGTCGGCCCTGGGGATAGCCGGCTGGGGAAGGTGGCCCTATGCTTTGTATACTTGAAGGCTCGAATGGCCTGATAATTTTTCGAAGAGCCAGGGGGAGTCGGTTAGGCTACCCGTGGCCATTTACTCCGACAGTAGTCCCCGAAGCTGGTTGGGCTTCGAGGCTGAGAGGAGGTCGAGAAGCTCGGTCAGCTTCTTATCTTGACGAGCCAGCAGCTGGGAGTCGGCTTCGGTTGGGCGCGCCGTCTTGGCGAAATTTCTAAAGTCAGAAGGCGGGAGTCTGTTGGTGCATGCGCCGGCCTGCGGGCCTGCCGCTCGCTGCCCGCGAACCACGTGGCCTCCTCCGGCTGAGAAAAGCCTGCCAACCCACGCGCGCGACAGGACGTCGCCGCAGGCCGAGAGCCCACCACTCCTATGCCTAGGCCCAGGCGCGGATCCTCTGTGGCCCAGAGCTGTCCGCACGTCTTCCGGCGGCGGTTTCCGCACGCTTTTAGGGCGTAATAATCGCGGGACGTGGGGGAGTGGGCGCAGTTAATCCCACGTTCCTCCCCACGCCTCGCCTCCTCGGCTTCGCCGCATGAGGCTATAAGTAGGGGGAGGAGGGGAAGCGTCAAACGTTCGCATGCTCCTCTCTTCTCCGCCATATTCTTCCTCCTGCCATCTATAAACTCTAGCCGCACCACCTCACTCCGAACACGGTGGTGCTGCTGGCCGCCTTCGTCACCCTGTGCGAAGGCTTTCTTGGCGTTCTCCCCACCCTTGAGCTCTGGGGGAGTTCTTCCAATCTAAGCTCGGCACCCGCATGCAGGGCGTGCCGGCTCAGAGCGGCGCCTTCATCGCGATGCGGAGGCCGGCGGTCGACAACCCCTTCCCCGTCATCACGCTGATCCAGTCGGTGAAGCTCTGGCAGAAGTCGTATTTCTACGTGAGGAACGTCGCCCCGCAAGGTGACTACGTCAACTTGCCGGCTTACGTAGCCGGCCCGCCGGCTGGGAGGCGGCCCCAGTGGTCCTATCGGGCCGTGACGCTGTCGCGGGCTGGAGCCGCGGCCGTCACCCGACTCCGGGTGATGATCCAGTTGGAGGGCCTGACTGGGTCCGCCTTGCTGGTCGCCTTCATCGCGTGCCAGGTGCTCCCGCTTCAAAGCCGCCCTCACCTGATCTGTCAGATGAGCGGCCAACTCGATCCGAGTCGGATGTGCACCAAGGATATGCCGCACGACGAGGTGGCTCATATGGTGAATTATCTTGCGAACTGCAAGCTCTCTGCAGAGTGGCGGTTTGGCAAGGAGCCATACTCCCGTGCACATCCTCCGCCTACGGTATGCTCTCTTTACCCTCTCTTCTCTTAGTTTTGTCGCCGAGTTTTTCTTGGCTGACTCTGACCAGTCGGCACGTCTTGGCAGAGCCCTCTCCTTCGACCTGCGTCCGGGTTGGAGGCGGATAGCCGATTTCTCCCTGACCGGGCGGAGCATGACCTGGAGGACCATGACTTGGGGGCGGCCGCCATGGACGAAAACACCGAGGCGGGTGGCGGCGAAGCCGGCGGCGAAGCTGGCGGCTCCGGGCTTGGAGTCAGCTTCGACGACTGGCTGGATGACGACGAGGCGGAAATCGTCCCGTGCCGCCAGCCGGCGTCTGGCCGTGGCGCGGGTTCCTCCGCCGCGCCACCTGCTTGGGGCGGTGGGCAGAAGCGCCGGGCCACGTCGGGCTTGTTCGGCAGTCGGCCGAAGAAGCCCAAGGGCGGGGCGGCGGCGACCAGGCGGGATGAGGCGGCCGCGAAGGTGGCCTGCTTCCGCAAGGTGGTGAAGCAGCCGCAGACGGTGTCAGCGTAAGTGTACATTCTTCGGCATATTGTTTCTTCTTTTCTTGTTGATTTCTGAATCCTTGCCCTTTCTCAAAAAATCAGGGCTCCACTTTCTCTTGAGCGGGTTGCTTCCGCCTCCGTGGTTGGATCGCCGGGAGGATCCGGGAGCACCCGCCGTGTGGACCCCCGCGCCGAGCTTCAGGCGGCGACAGAGCGAAATGCGCGGGAGGCGCGGGAGGAGCGGGAGGCGGAGGAGCTGAGGGCGGCTGCCGCCAAGGCGGCATGGGAGGAGGAGGAGTCGGCGAAGGTGCGTCCGACGCGGCGGCCAAGGCCCAAGCGGAGGCTGCAGCCGCGGCGACAGCGGAGGGGGCGTTGCTTGTCACCCCTCTGCGTGTCATGGCGCCCGAGGTCCCAGAGCCCCCGCCGGAGGAAGCCGGCGGCGACCTGCCGGGGTTGGAGAGGGAGGACGACGTCGTCGTCCCGGAGAGGGAGGCGGCACCGGCCTCGCCGACTGGGGCGGCCCAAGGCAGCCGACCTAATGTGCCGCCGGCGCAATCGGCTGGGGGCGAGCCGGCTGCGAGGACGGACCTGGTGGTCCAGTCGCCATCGCGCCAGCGTGCGGGGAAGGCCACTTCGGACCCGCAGAAGGCCGCGGGCTCCGGCTCGTCGGCCCGGGACGTGGAGGTGGCCAGCGCCAGCTCGGGGTGGACGCCGGGTGGAGGGACGGCCGTGGTGAACGTGGCGGCGCAGGAAGTCCGGAACCGGCTTTAGTCCCACGCTGCGGCGCTGAGGAAATACAATGATGAGTTCCTTGCGACGCGAGCGACCATTCGGGTTAGTCTTCCCGTTTTTTCTTTTTTGATCTTGGTTTCTTCCGTGGGGGCGCGTCAGCGCACCCACTGGGTGTAGTCCCCGAGTTCCGAGTCGGCTGCTGAGCAGGCGGCTTGGAACTTCTTAGCGGGCTTTGTTTGCTATCTTGTTCTCATTCGCTTCTCTGCCTGACTTGGAGGACTACCACAACCTCCGCGCGGCTGCCTTCAACTCTCAGGCTCGGGAGCTGACCTAGAAGAATGCTGATCTATCTGAGAGCCGGGGTAAGTGCTTCATCTTTTTTCTCATGTGGGGGCGCGTCAGCGCACCCATTGGGTGTAGTCCCCGTGATTCGGGCCGACTGCTGAGGAGTCGGGTCGGATCTTTCTTGACGACTTCTTCCTTATTGCTTCTTTCTTCTCTGCCATGCCTACAGCGGCCACCGCCAAACTGAAGGAGCAGCTGGGTGGGACTCTAGCCGCCCTTCACGCTAAGGAAGCCGAGTTTGATGCCTTGGCCCAGGAGCGTGACCGCCTGGCCAAGAGGCTAGCCGACCAGGAGGAGAGCCACAAGGCGGCCTTGAAGGCGGTGCAGAACAGCGAGGCCGCCCTTCAAGCCGAATATGAGACGGAGGCGGCGAGTTGGGCTGAGGCGAGGCAGTCGTTGATCAATGGCTATGACCAGATCGAGGACTTGGTTGACGGTAGGCCGCCCTCTTCTTTGTCCCTTGCTTGCTGCTTGCCGCTTGGTTCATTTTCTGACTCGGTATTTTTCTCTTCTTTCTCTTTCTTTCTTGCGCAGAGTACTTCCCTGGCTACTCTACTACTGCCAACCAGGTCGTCGAGGCCCACCGCGAGGCACAAAGGCAGGCTGGCGCCACGATCGCGCCGAACGCTCGCCGATCGCTGGAGGAACAACTCTTGGCGATTCAAGCCCGCCTCCAGCCAGCTCACCGCATGCTCCGCCGGCTTCAGCGCGTTGGGGCGCAGGAGTTGGCCGCTCTCTGGCCCGGTGAGGTGATTCCCCGCACCCCCAGTCGGACTGCCGACTGGCTGGAGGTGGCGGCCGGCCGCTTCGAGGCTTGGAAGGCTTCTTCGGCTCGGTCCGGCGCCAGGCGGGCGCTGGAGTTCGTCAAGGCCTGGTATCCCGAGCTGGGTTTGAACCAGCTGGCCACCTGGCGGTAGGAGGCCAACACGGAGCTGGAGCCGGTGCGGCCGGCTATCATCCAGCGAGCTTCGGCGATCGCCGACTACTACGACACCAGCGCCTTTGCTCCTGAGGTGGACGACAATGGCGTTGCCCAGCCGGAGGAGTGGTTCGGGCTGAACCCAGCAGATGGCGAGGACTCGGCGGAGGAGATCGACTCCAGCGACGAGGGCGAGGAGGAGGAGGAGGAGGGTGAAGACGCCGCGCCAGATGGTGGAGCGGCCAGTCAGCCTCAGCTTGATCGTGCCTCCAGCAAAAAGGAACGTGCGAGCGCACCGCCTGCAGCCGGCGATGATCAAGCCGAGTGTCACGACCGGTTTTCCAATAAAAATATTTATTGAGAAACTGATCCCTTTTACGGACCAGTAGAGAAGAATCCTCCTCACTGGTAGACAATTTCTTGATCACAGAAGAAAAACCAGGAGTACTAAATATAATACAAGGTTGAGCGGAGACTGCTCAACAATTTATTACAAGCACGCCAATAATACATAAAGGCGGATAGGGTGGCATAACTACTAACTCACAATAAAAGCGGTGGTGGATATATCACAGCGAAGTGGGTGACATGACTCCTGAATCTAACAGCTCTTCGAGCGTCGGAGTGAGGCTCGAGGATACTTATTGTGGGTGGCGGAAGCGTATATAATACAAGTGACCAATATCCAGGATCGCACAGGACTGCCTGGGATTCCTCTAGGCGTCGGACTCACTATCAAACTCTTCATCCATGAGATCACCTTCGTCAATATCTGGCCAAATCAACAAGCCAGGTGAGTACTATGAAAGTACTCGCAAGACAGTTCAGACATAAGATATAACAAATGTAAACATGATGCATATGAACAGATTAATAAAGTGCACTCAGACAATGAGATAGCCATGCATGGGAAATAAAAGGGAAGTCGGGCGGTAGTCCTCCCGAAATCCCAATGTAATACTGAAGGCCAATCGAGTGTCTGAATGACTCCTCGAAAGGATACAAAAGAAAATAACAATGCCGTAGTCGGGCGTCAAGGCGACACCAAATAAAGGGCTTATAATGGAAAATAAATGACAGTGCGTGCCACAGTCGGACGTCTGAGCGACATCACATAAAGGGCTTATATTGAAAGTAAATGACAAGAGTGCCACAGTCGGATGTCTGAGTGACATCACATAAAGGGCTTATATTGAAAGTAAATGACAAGAGTGCCACAGTCGGACGTCTGAGCGACATCACATAAAGGGCTTATGTTGAAAGTAAATGACAAGAGTGCCACAGTCGAACGTCTGAGCGACATCACATAAAGGGCTTATATTGAAAATAAATGACAAGAGTGCCACAGTCGGACGTCTGAGCGACATCACATAAAGGGCTTATATTGAAAGTAAATGACAAGAGTGCCACAGTCGGACATCTAAGAGACATCACATAAAGGGCTTATATTCCATAACTGAATATTTCAGTGGCTCATAAATTAAAATCATTGCAAGGGAATATTCAGGTACGAGATGAAATAAAGGTTAGTCCATCCACAGGAATAACAATTCAAATGGGTATACCACTCAAGCTTGTTCACCGGGGATTTTACCACGAGGACTGACATAGATATGGATATGCTGGCCATGGTCCTTGATCATGGACACGATGACTCGGAAGGATTTGACTCTGCAAAGTTTGTACTCTTAACCACAGCCAACGGATTTCAGTAGTCACAAGGGACTAGTTCCGTTTACGGTGTTTTAGGCGAAACACATCTAACCAGTACACACCCATTCAACATTCCGATGCCAGGAATCACCCTCGGCAACGTTCAAGAAAAAACTTTGAGACGGGGAGGCTACAACCTCGCGTAGCATGGGATCAAATTTATACCGCGCGCTCTAAGGGGTGCCCCCCTCTCGGTCCCAACCGGAAACACCCATGCCCCCTGAACGGATGACTGGCTTTAATCTAGGGCCATGGAACCCTCATCCTGGCCCCTCTATTTTGTGTGTACACGGAAAGAGGTTAACAACTTACTAAACCGTATTCTTTGCAGAAAACATGTGGCAGCACGAAAGGGGAAGAACGGTAACGTGACTCAGTCCACGTTAACGTCGGAGTTTATCGGAAGACATAAGACTGACATGCTACAACAATACCATCTTACTACCTTTCATGTCACCACATGATCAGGTCATCTCTCATACAAGATCACAGTAACTTCGGAACACACGGATAGTTGCCTTGCATGCAACGTAATACTCACCGATGCTCATATGCCATGCACAAACCATTCAACCAAACATGCAAAACACCTATCATATCCAAGGTTCAAACATGCTTGCCTGGTTCGGAGAAGTCGGAGTCTAGCTCGGCGAAGTTCGCGGCTCCGTCACCTCCTCCGGAACCTACGGTATAACGAAACCGTACACTAACGTGAAAATCATAGCGTGCATAATTTTTTTTCCAAATAAATACTATAAAAAACTAGACAAAAATACAAGACTGACAGAAAAAGAATCAATCAAAAATCATCTTTTATTAAAAAGATATAAGGGTTTTAGTCCAGGGGCTGATCTGTGATGAAACAGAAAAGATCCAGGGACTTGTTTGAGAAAACAGAAAACGGCTCGGAAAGAAATGCGCCAGCCCAAAGAGAAAGCACATTTTG